>NC_081314.1:49582829-49885981 GCF_026419965.1 Kogia breviceps
TAAATGCATATTACTAGGTGAAAGAAGACAATACGAAAAAGCTTCTCACTGTATGATTCTAACTATATGACATTATTGAAAAGGCAAAACTACAGATAGTATAAAGATCAGTGATTGTCAGAGGTTAGTGGAGAGAAAGAGGAATAGGCATAACATAGAGAATTTTTAGGACAATGAAACTATTCTGTATGATACTATAATGACAGATATGTGTCATTATACACTTGTTCAAACCCAGAGTGTACAACACTGAGTGACCCCTAATATAAACTATGGACTTTGTGGATGATAAGGATGCGTCAGTGTAGGTTCATCAATTGTAACAAATGTACTGCTGTGGTGCAGAATGTTGATAATGGGGAAACTGTGTGTGTATAGGGGAAGCGGGAATATAGGAAATCTTTGGATCTTTCAGTCTATTTTGCTGTGTACCCAAAACTGCTCTAAAAAATTATATTTTAAAGAAGTCATAGCGATGCCATCCTATTGTCCTAGTATTTAGTTGATGGAGACTGTCACTAACCCCAAAGAAAAATTTTAGATATTAATAAATCCTTAAGTGAAACTAATAATAAAATCTTTATTTGCAGATAATTGAGAAACTAAGAGTGTAAGTAAGACATCTGCTAAAGATGACAGAAGTTGATGCTTGCACAAAAATTCCTATGGTCCTTGTTTTTTTTCATTAATTCATGGCATATCTTTAAATTTATCTATTATAGTATGAATAGAAAATGTATTTTCTAAGAGGGATTTTGACCTTTATTTTATAGTATCTGTGCTATATGTAGAGAATTTTTTATCAGAATAATTAATTATTTAATCAACCAACTAATCATCTCCCATTTGTAGTTTTGTTGTGAAAGATAGTGGATTTTTAAAAATTTTAAATCTTATGGGCTTATATCTTAATTATAATTTCTTATATGCTTATAATATATAGGGGACTGTGGTGGTTAAAAATCCCTAGACATTATATATCTAAATGGACTTTATATATAAATTATGCTGACAAAATATATTAATTTCTTTAATATTTGCTAAATGATGATAGTCATTTTAAAGTTTGTCATGGTGCATGAGATTACCAGTCTATAATACTCTTGATAATCCATTACTCTAAAGAAATCCATTGAAATTCATTTTCTTTTAATTTTTTAGGTGATTGAAATTGATCTTCTATTGGAAATAATATTTTATATTAATGTTAATATAAACTTTATCTTCCTAAAAAAGGAGAGCTTTTGAAATATTATCTAAATTAGTCATATTCATTGTGACAAGAATATTAGAAAAGTATTTAAAATATTTTTATTCATTATAAAAACCTTAGGGCATGGATGATAACTTAGGAGCTTATTTTTGCCTAAAATGTACAGGAAGACAAATAAGATCAAAGGTAAATTCTCCAGGGAAAAATTATCCCATGATAGCAGAGAAGGGGGAAATTGCCTGATAATTCCCTTCTTCATTCATATACAATAAATTCAGCTGCTCTTTCTTGGCAGAGAGTTAGACAATTTACGTCACATATTTTTCTTTCTCCCTCCACAAAAAAAGAATGAGATAAATCTATTCAATCTACAAAAGAAAAAAATTTAATAAAACCTCTGTAAGTGTAAACAGAATTTATTTATATTTTATACACTACCAACTTCCAAAAAAGTCTTTGCAATGATTTATAATAAAATCAAAACAAAAATTTTAAATGAAGGAAGAATTTTAATATGTAATCACCACTGAGTAGAAAACAGCTTCAAGCTTACAAAAAGTCAAGGGAAAGGGGAAAATTTTTAGATAATATCTTATCTATTAAAAAAATTTCTTCCTTGGAAATCTGCCAGCTTTTTTAAAAAAATAATTAGTTAATTAATTTTATTTTTGGCTGCATTGGGTCTTCGTTGCTTTGTGTGGGCCCTCTCCAGTGCAGCCAGCGGGGGCCACTCTTCATTGCGGTGTGCCGGCTTCTCATTGCAGCAACTTCTCCTGTTGAGGAGCACGGGCTCCAGGCATGCAGGCCTCAGTAGTTGTGGCACATGGGTTCAGTAGTTGTGACTCACGGGCTCTAGAGCGCAGGCTCAGTAGTTGTGGCTCACGAGCCTAGTTGCTCCATGGCATGTGGGATCTTTCCGGATCAGGGCTCAAACCCGTGCCCCCTGCGCTGGAGGGCAGATTCTAAACACTGCACCACCAGGGAAGCCCTACCAGCTTCTCAATATCTTTTAACTTTGAGAGAAATTAATCAAAGGAGTTTGAAATAGGAGATCCTTAATAAGATACTGGTCAGTACCTTAGATGTTCTTTTTATAACAATATTTATATTATAATATTTTCTAATTACTTCTAGGCTTTAAGTAAAAATCAACTATTAATTGAAGTTGATGCCTACAAACACACACCTGCTTTAGCTGCTGTTCCCTTCTGAATGTGTCCCCTCAGTTTTAGTTTGAGATTGAGGAAATGATGAAAATACAGTTCTTCCTGAACTAACAACAGGGCTATGTCCTTATAAATCTATCATTAAGTCAAAATGCATTTAATATGCCTAATGTACTGAACATCATCAATTAGCCTTGCCTACCTTAAATGTGCTCAGAACACTTACATTACTTGGGCAAGAAATCATCTAACACAAAGCCTATTTTATAATAAAATGTTGAAGATTCCATGTAATTTATTGACTACAGTATTGAAAGTGAAAAATGGAATGGTTGTATGGGTACAGAGTATATAGGTTGTTTATCTTCATGATCACATGTCTGCCAGGGAACTGAGGCATGAGGAGAGAGTATCATCCCACATTTTGCTAGCCCAAGAAAAGATCAAAATTCAAAAAGTACAGTTTCTACTGAATTCATAGCTTTCACACCTTTGTAAAGTCAAAATATGGTAGTCAGGGAATGTCTGTAGTTAACTATTCTTCCTCCTTATTTCAACTCGACAATTCTCTTTTATTCTTTGTATAGAGTGAACTCTGTAATAGTTAATTTTATATCTCAAAGGGCAGTAAATTTTATGTGAGAGTCCTCTTTTTTAAGTAATCAAAATAGATGAAATTAAAATAGGTGATAGATAGATTATGATTAAATTTATGAAAAGGTGACTTCTAGCTCAGCATGGTGGGCTGAATACATACATTTACTTCCCCAAATTCTATTTACATAAGTTTTACCAAAAGAAAAGATCAAATGCATAAAAATAATTGAGAATGGAGAGGAACAGTCATTAGAAGAAGCATGGAAATTTGCTGAATTCTTCACAGAACACAAAAGTGGCTATATCAATGAATATGGAGCAGAGGAAATCACAGCCCAGATTCTTTGTACTGAAGTTCAAATTACAGGTCAACATTGTCAGGTGTGGAGAAGTGGGCTGCAGGGAAAGGAATCAGAGTAATTAAAAAATTACCTGCACAAATAGCTAGAAGCAGAGGCTTATAGTAATAAAGGCAGACAGAGAATATCATATTTATTTCATTGCACCAATCTTGACTTCTTTTGTTAGTGTCAGCTTATTTCTGAGTTTCCCGAGCAACAGCTTTGGAAGTATTCTTTTTTTCCAGAAGGAATTTCAAGATGTCTCTTTTAGTCAGGAAACTTCCATTCAAATTACATTCATGTTTTCTTTTTTTTTAAACTGTATTTTAGTGGATGTGTTTATTCTGGAGAAAGAGTTCAATGTTCAAAAACTGTATTAAAAATTTAGGAAATTTGGGGCCTTTTAATACGGGCCTGTGATCCAAATTGTATCTTTGATATGAAGTTCAAGTGTCTAAATCTTTTTATTTCTGATATTCTGAAACAAAATAACATCATTATAAAAATGGTAACAGCCACTGAAAAGCAATTGGACAAAAACAAGAAAAATAAAACAAATATTTTGTGATCTCAAATTAGTATTTAAAATAAATTCATTGATATTTTGTACACATGTATAAATTTTCAAATAAAATTCACGAATGCTTTTACTCTATAGAATAATTTTCTACTTATTTTAGTTGAATATTTAAATTTAGATTTTTATTGATGTAATTTTTAAAAATCTAATAAATTTATGTAATTTTAATAAATACATTTAAAACATAAAAATGAGGGTCCAAAAGTGGATGTAGATTCTCTTAACACAACGCTTATATTTTCTCATAAAATAAAATAGAATCTTCATGCCTGACATTCTGCCCACCTCATGCCACTCTTCTTTCTGTGGATGCTCTGTTTTAATTTTTCACCTTAACTGTCACTATCTCAGAAAATCCATTCTCTGATCCTATTGTCTAAATTCGGTCACTTAAAAAAATTTTATTTTATATTCCTTTGTTTGTTTCTCTCACTAAACAGAATTACTAATTATTTTCTTATTTGTTTATTGCTTATCTTTCTTATTAAACTGTACATTCATGTTTCTTGGATTACTACTGTATTTCCAGAATCTATCATAGTGTATGACATATCTTAAGTATTCAAAAACTTTTTTTTAATTTAATGAATGAATAAATGGATTATTTCATGGTCTTACTATATTGAGGTCCAAATGAGTTTCATGGTTTACAGGATCTTTTGACGGCACATCCCAAAGGATATACTACTTCTTTAGTCCACTTCCCACTGGTTTTATTTTTGTGTGTATCCTTCATACTTGGCATACTTAGCAGTCAAGCATAAGCTTCTGTTTCCTAGGCTTTGCATTTTTCCCAGGGTGTCATTACCTTCACAAAAGTTTAGTAGGCTTCCAGTAAATGTCAGGTTACTTGTGTTTAGTCATTCCCCAAACTCTGGTTACTTTGTCAGTGCCTATTGTGACACCCTGAACTTGCTCCATTTGATTAGAATGTTCTGTCCATTCTTTGTGTTCTCTGTGTTCCCCTCTGGGTTACAGTGTGGAGTGGCTTGGGATCTTGCTTCTTTTTCCAAACTGCCCGGGTTTGTCATACCCATGTTGATCTCTTAGGGGACTGGATTAGGAAGTAATTTAGAAGATTTTAGGAAACCAGAATTCTCAAACTCTTCTGGTTCCTTTCAAATATTTCTGTCCCCAATTCCATAACTTCAGTTTAACAAAATGCTTGTTAATTTTCCTTTCAATAGGTAGAAAAGCAGTGAATTTGGTCACTGCAGTTCATCAAGATTTGTGATTAACACAAATCCGGCTGCAATTCCTTGGCCTATTTCTCAATGTCATTTCTAGTTTGTTATACTGAACTACAGCATCTTTCTTA
Organism: Kogia breviceps; assembly: GCF_026419965.1. Classification (NCBI taxonomy): domain Eukaryota; kingdom Metazoa; phylum Chordata; class Mammalia; order Artiodactyla; family Physeteridae; genus Kogia; species Kogia breviceps. Next base: position 49,588,045 of record NC_081314.1, read on the forward strand.
CTGCACTTTAATGATAACAAGACTAACTTCAAACTATACTTTCTTGGCCTTTTTGCTCTCAGTTGACATAAACTTTCTCAAAGTGAACATGGTCTGAGTCTCAAAGACAGAACAGTTGCTTCAATCACCATGCTCTCATCCAGCCATAAGTGCATACTCATTACTCCCCACAATATATTTATTCAGCCAGTCTCCATTTATTTTCTGGACTTTAGTTACTTGCAACAAAACTCCTACTGAACTTTTCTTACCTCAACTATCCTAACAAAATAAACATCTGCATATGCTACATGCATGAGTCTTATGACGACCCATAAACACTTTCAGATTTAAAATTTATGATTTCATGCTATCTTGAACTTTACACACAGTAATTTTTTAACATAATTCCATAATTTTGTGCATTTTACCCATATACAATTTCCATGTGTAGTCCAAATATATCATATCACTTTACCACCTGTGAGCAACTATCATATTATTGCAATTATACACAAACAGAAGAAGTTTTTCACCTGATTAAATTATCGGGGTTGGGGGAGGGATGGAGAATCCCAAAGCTGTAGGCCAATATTTCTAATTAGTCATCTATCCATTCAGATCATTCTTCAAATTATCCAATTGACTTAGTTTATTTACAGGTTCTGTATTGCTATCAAAAGTGCAAACTCAAACACATAAATAACAAATTTATGCACTGGTTATATATGTTTACAACACCAAGTGTCCCACAGTTCAACTGATATTATAGAAGAGAACACAATCTAAATGGAATGTTCTACCTGATTATTCCATTATAAGTTATTCCCATATTTATCACAATGGACTCACCATTTTTTTTTTTTTTTTTTTTTTTTTTTTTTTTTTTTTGCGGTACGCGGGCCTCTCACTGTTGTGGCCTCTCCCGTTGGGGAGCACAGGCTCCGTGGCCATGGCTCACCGGCCCAGCCGCTCCGGGGCATGTGGGATCTTCCCGGACCGGGGCACGAACCCGTGTCCCCTGCATCGGCAGGCGGACTCTCAACCACTGCGCCACCAGGGAAGCCCTGGACTCACCATTTTTTACTTATACTATCCATACTCCATTCTCATTCAAAATATATATTCACTACTCTTTATTGTGAAGTTTATCTAACTGATATATAGTGAGAATACATCAAACCAGACTCCTTGAAAATTATTCTCATTCCAGGTTCAGTACAAAGCTTTATAAAACTTTTCTTTAAATCTGGTATTTATTAAATTAAATAAACATCTTTTTTTAATAGTAGAGATTCTCAACAACTACTCCTCCTATGACTGTCTAGAAATTAAAAGATTGCTACGTCTGGTCATTTACTGTATTCTTTCTCTTGCAAAAACAGTTCATGTCACAATAAGTTGATGCACTCTTAATTCCAAAAATCAATGGGGATCTGTTCCAGCCATCTGTGATATTGTAATAAGAATTCATTCATGCAGGCAATAGCCACTGGGTTACAATAATCTGACAGTTTCTCTGAACCTGGCTATAGCTGTAACCCATAAGGTGACAGATTTAGGTACCATGTTAGCAAAAGTACAGCTTCTCCATATAGGAAGTGTCTGTGGATACATTAAACAGCCAGTTTGTCTATCATATTGACAAACAAGCAAGTGTTTGGTACAAATAATATTTAAATTAAGTGGTCCCAGTCTTTTATTTTTTAACATCTTTATTGGAGTATAACTGTTTTACAATGGTGTGTTAGTTTCTGCTTTACAACAAAGTGAATCAGTTATACATATACATATGTTCCCATATCTCTTCCCTCTTGTGTCTCCCTCCCTCCCACTCTCCCTATCCCACCCCTCTAGGTGGTCACAAAGCACCAAGCTGATCTCCCTGTGCTATGCGGTGCTTCCCACTAGCTATCTATTTTACATTTGGTAGTGTATATATGTCCATGCCACTCTCTCACTTCGTCCCAGCTTACCCTTCCCCCTCCCCATATCCTCAAGTCCATGCTCTAGTAGGTCTGGAACAGAATAGACAACCTAGAAACATGATTTAATGGAACAGAATAAACAACCTAGAAATAGACCCACACTTATATGATTAATTAATCTACAACAAAAGAGGCAAAATTAATCTACAATAAATGAGAAAAAGCCTCTTCAATAAATGGTGTTAGGAAAATTGGACAGCTACATACAAAAGGCTCAAACTGGACTACTTTCTCACACCATATACAAAAATAAACACAGAATTGATTGAAGACTTAAATGTAAGACCTGAAACTCTAGAACTCCTAGAAGAAAACGTAGGTATTACAGGTTTTGACATTGGCCTTAGCTCTATTTTTTTAGCTCTGTCTCCTCAGGCAAAGGAAACAAAAGTAAAATTAAACAAATGGGACTACATCAAACTCAAAAGCTTTTGCACAGCAAAGGAAGCTATCAACAAAACAAAAATGCAGCCTACTGAATGGGGGAAGATATTTGCAACGAGTATATTTGACAAGGGGTCACTATCTAAAATATACAAAGAACTCATAAACTCAACATCAAAAAACCAAAACAACCTAATTAAAAAACAGGCAGAGGACTTAAATAAACATTGACTTTTTTTTAAAATTTGGAGAGGCTAATAGCAGTTTATATACTATATATTGTCATGAGGAGTTAGTCTTTTTGTAATAAGTCTATTATTCTGAAGATCAGGAATGTAATGTTATGTCTGTGCTTTCTTACAAGGAAAATAATTCATTATATTAGATATAGATTTGTTAAGACATCAAATTTACTTGTTCATTAAAATACAGGCAACTAAATCATAAAAGGTAATTTTAAAACACATGGGGTTTTGTGGAAACACTAGGACAATTCAAAGCAACTTCAGTTAAGAGCATTGTTTTACAAGACCAAACTCATGGTCCATCCACCCTTTTCTTGCCTCTGAGAGATGGCAGCAGGTACATTTATTTTAAGAGTTCATGAAAGACATAAAAGTTGGATTGCATGCTGAAATTTCTAACTTATTAAACATATATCATAGCATCAATATTCATAAATAGATCAAAATATTTGAAGCAAGTAAATTAGTATATTCAGGAGAAATATTAGGTCTTAAGGAGAGTGGAAAATTGTAGGAAGAGAAAGGCAAAACACGAGAGAAAACTGACCAAACTGTGGTCTGATTTGCATTCTTTTATCCACACTACTGAAGATGGATGAATGTCTCATGGTATGTGATCCTCTCCTCATTTCCCCAGAAATAGGATTCCTATTTTAGGAAAGTCATTATGAGTAGAAAATCTTTTTTTTTTTTTTTCCATGTAAACTTTAATTAATTTAGGGGTCACATGTGATTTCATTAGTTCCATTTCAGGGGAAAGTTTGAGTAGGAAGTTCAAATGTGATTGCATCACACAGAAAGGTGTCAGTAAGGAGGAAAGTAGGAGATGTGGAAAGACTTAAATAGATCCTGCAAACTGAAGACAACTGTGATTCACTAACTTCTTATGTATTCCACTGTCTTTGGTAAGAATCAGTAATTGTTTCCTCACTGTTTTGCAAAGGTATGTATACAACTCTCCTGGTGCTCTAATGAGGGATTCAGACGGAGACTATGTCTAATCAGACATCATGGACCTTGCCAGGGAAAAATAAATATGTTCAGAAAATTACTTACAGTTTTCTGAGAGAATCCAATCAAGAAAAATCTCTATTTTTATTTCCTGAGGAGTTTAACAAAAATCCTCCTGCAATTGACAGAAATATGGTTGTCAACCACCCTAACCTAAGTAAATCATATTCTTTCCTTGGCAATAAAGATTACAAAAGTACAAAACTATGAATAGTACTTTGAGTTTTTCCTTTAATGATAAATGTATCTTGCTATATGCAAGTGCTTTTAATATCTTGTTATAGTTTCTTCCCCCACTGTCATATGTGTGTTTTTCTGGGCGTGAGTAATGTATACATTGTGTAGAATCTCTTTTTTGAAAGCCACAGTCCTTTAACATATTAAGGGTTCTGTGTTGTCCTACAATAAATTAACCTATTTAACTTTGTTTTAACTGATATTTTCTTAACATATTTAAGCACATTAAAAAAAAATAAACAACACCTGACAGAAAACAATGTTTCACAGATCACTAGTCAGCTAAATGTGGCTATAAATTCTTGATGTATTATATAATTTGCTCATATTCCTTCTTAAAGTGAATAAAGGGAAATCAAATTTGGTAGGATGTTGGTCATTATAAACTGCGTGGAAGCCTGCCTAGAATGTTTACTGCAGTAGCTGTTGGAATTAAAGGTGAAGCTAAGGGGATGTGAGGTGTGTCACAAGAAGTATCTCTTGAAAGGAGTGTTCTAAGAATATTTTAGGCAGTCTGCAAAATGTGGATTGCAATATTTTCACAAGAAAATTGTGACATTTATTTTGACCATTAACGAAACTACATATGAGGATAGGTAGCTTGAAGCACTTAAAGTAGGCATTTCTCAAATGAGGACTCTCTGATTACATACCTTCCCTAAAGGGTAACTGATCTGAACAATGAATTCATCTGGGGTGTAACCAACCTAACTAACACATGTGTGCACACACATTCACGCACACACATGATGTAGCACTGCCAATGCTGACATATTTTTCAAAAAATCACAAACTTCCTAGCAAATGTTATTTGGCGATTATAAGCATTTGAGTTTGTAATCCCTCCTGGGAAATCCTGTTGAGTGGAGTCTTCCTGTTGACTACCACATCGATTGCTTTCTAGGTTGTAGACTCTATACTATATATTATTATAACACAAACATGATGACTTAAGTGTAAACAACCTCTAATTGTCACTTCCTTGTTTAATACTAGAATTTTATATGTGATTGCAATTCTGAGGTTATCCAGAAGAGGACGATATAGTAAAAAAATACCATTCTTGGGGGTTTACTGCAATATTTGATAGAAATATCTCATTGGTATGAGTAATCTCTACATCTTGATCTACACTTATTTTTAGAAAGAAGAGTGGTCAGTACTGACACATATAATCCTCTTATCTCAGTACAATGAATATAAAATTTTGTAGAATGTTTTAAAAATTATACTCTTAAATTGAAAATAAATTCTCACTATTTAATCATGAGTCTAGATTTTGTGGTTAGCACTGTTTGAAACTTTTTGAATACATCTTTATCAAGTGTAACTGTTGAAGAAAATTGTCACTTTATTGAAATAGAATGAATCTAATTTTGTAATTCTTTTTCATCTCTCAGGTTCTACTTAAATTCATTCATCAAGAGTAAACAACTCTTAAAAATAATATAACTGTTGGAAATAAAATGATTACTGTTTTAAACAGCAAATGGGCTGTTCTTCATTTTACTTTGCCTTATTCACAGAATTAATATGAGGAAATTAATCAAGTACCTAAGGAAATTCTGAATATACTTAAACCTGTATACCTAATCTTTTTTATCTTTAATAATTCATGGGAAAGCAAGCTGACATAAAGTATTTGGTTTAATTTCATTTCATGTAAATAATGAAATTTTGAGATGAGCTTATTTCAGAGCCGATGAAGTAAGGCAGTCAAGGCTCAATTGTCACTGGGGTATTGGTTTCCCCTTGGAACAGCTTATTCATTTTCTTATTAATCACTAACCCCCAACAGGTAGTAGTCACTTGATAATTGCTGAAAGATCAGAATTCAGCTACTCTCTGCACTAAGGGCCCTTATTTTGTTTTACTGGTGTCTTTTAAATTGCCATTCATACCACCAAGTGTGCCTTTTTAATTTTACACTGTAAAATAAACCAAGTGTAATTTGAGAAGTTCTTTAGTAGGAAATACAACACACTAGGCACATTTGACCACTTAATATTTATCCATGAGCCGAAATGAGTGGTTTACTTTTACTTAAATTCTAGGTATATTGAAACATCCAAGCTAATTTCAAAATATCATCCTACAATTAAGTATAATAAACTTTATGGACTATTAGTTATACTGTTCTTTTCAGTTTGAATGAAAAATTGATTAAAAATGTCACAGTATCACAGTATGATCAAAAAGAGGAAGGTTTAAGTAAGTCATAAATCAGAAATAAAACATGGCTACTATGCTGTTACTGTGTTCTGGAAAAATATTATGAGATGTATAATGCCTGCAAAATAGAATAACAGAAAGAAATTATATCACATAATGAAATTGAAATTGTTAGGTAGTTAGACATTAGCAGCAAGGAGGTGACAACGTGGAAAGACAAGAGGAGAATAATCAAGTCACACCCCGACCATCTGGGGACCCTCCCCTGACATTTGCAGCAAGGAGGTGGCAATGGCAAAAAGACAAGAGGGGAATAGTCAAGTTACACCCTAACCATCTGGGGACCCTCCCCTGACCCCACCCACAACAGGGAAACTATGGTCGGTGGTGGGCAACTTATCCTGATAAAGAGGGACCACAGTAACATGAGGGAACTTCCCAGGCTGCGCATGCCCAGAATAGACAGGCTTATAACCTAGAGTAAACCCAAGCTCATTATACCATCATTACAATACAATCTGCACGTGATTTTGACCCCCGCCCCAAGGGGGGCTATTCTTAGTGAATCAAAGGTAAGGGCATGTGCGAGAGTGAACTTGTTACATAACTCGGGACTGTCAATCAAATAATGATCCTCTGTCACTCATTGCATATTTATTCACTGTAGTGGTAAGAAATAATACAGAGCTTCCATGTACACTTTACTCAGTTTCCCCCAATACTAACATTTTATAAAACTATAATACATCACAACCAAAATATTGAAATTGATTCAATCCGCTGATCTTATTTATATTTCACCAATTTTTTCTGTACTCACTTGAGTGTGTGTATTTAGTATTATGTATACAGTTTTACCACATGTCTGTATGTTCATATGTCCACCACAGCAGTCAGGATGCTGAATGGTCCATCACAAGTATCCTTCATGTTGCCCTTTTATAACCACACCCACCTCCCTTCCACTGGCAACCACTAATCTGTTCTCCATTTTAATAATTTTATTATTTCAAAAATATTATAAAAGTGGAACAATGAAGTTTGTAACCTTTAGGAATTAGGTATTTTCACCCAGTATAATCTCCTGGAGTTTCATCCAAGTTGTTACGATTCAAGAGTTAGTTCCTTTTTATTGACATGTAGAGTTTCCATGGTATGTATGTACCACCATTTGTTTATTCACTTTTTGAAGGACATAGGACTGTTTCCAGTTTTTGACTATTACAAATAAAGCTGCTATGAACATTTGTATACAGATTTTTGTATGAACACAAGTTTTCATTCTCTGGGACATATTTACCAGAGTACAAGTGCTGGGTCATAATGTGGTTGTGTGATTAGTTTTATAAGAAACTGTCAAACAAATTTCTACGGTGGCTGACTATTTTGCCTTCTCACCACCAATGTATGAGTGATCCCATTTCTTCACATCCTTGACAGCATTTTGTATTGTCACTTTTTTTTTGCCAATCTGATAAGTATGTAGACTATTTTTTTTTGTAAGATGGTCTCTCATTCTCTAAAAAAAACCTGTGGATCTGAAAGCCAACGTTTGTATTATTCATTTTTATGTTTCCTGTACTTAACGTACTACTTGGCACATAATGGGTCTTCAGTAAATATTTGTTGGACAAATAAATGGATAAGTTAGTGGATGAAAAAAATAACTTTTTATACTCTAACATTTTAGGGTTCAATATATTTAAATATCATATTAATGAAAAACAAATGGGAACTAAAAATAAAATCTATACTGTAATTAAAATGGGCTATCATATATATAACTAAAGCAAGGAGATATTTCCATTATATTAATTGAATTTCATGGATATATTGCTTGAAATTATGATGTTATCAGCTGATTAAATTTCTGAAGGCATTCATTACATTATAAATATATGGTAAAAAAATGGTCTCTGAAAACTTACTGATATGATTTCATAATGAAAAGATTATCCCAGGATAATCATTATAGTTATTTCACAATAGAATTCTTATTAAAACTGAACATACTGTAAGTGAATGTTTATAGAGATGATAACATCTCATGATAAAATATTATAGCAACATTATATTATATTAGCAAAAATAATATTTTCACCTCCCTTCAAAAAGCAGGTCAGCTATTATATTATCACAACAAATTACTATAGGCTCCATACATAAAAAAATTCTCACCATTAGATGAGAAAATAGAATTTTGTGTTTAGTATTCATTTTGGACAATATACTCTTATTATCTGAAAATGTGCATTGGCATGGAGTAGACAGTGAACCAACTGAACTCAAGGTTTCATTTCTTTTTAATTTAGGGGGAAAGAAATATGAAAGGCTCAAAATGAAGTTACTTCATCAGAATTCACATTTGATTTTCATCTTTTCAGCTACCCAGCTGCATCAATGCTCAACTGACTATACTCCCAGCTGCATTATTCAAAGAAGTTATTCAAGAAGAAATACTTGCAATATGTGTTATACTGAGTAGCAAGCTAATTAAAAGAAATTCACAGCTGGATTTTTAAAAGAATTTGATCTTAATTGTAAGGTGCTGAAAATGCTTGTTGGTTGGATTTTGTTCTTTATACCCTAAATCTGAAGTCTTCCCTTGTAAGAAAATTGGTAAGAACTCTTCATGAATGAATGAGTGAAACCTTCTCTCTGCTCTGATTTTTTTTCTGTCAGAGCTTAATCAACTATACATTGTTTGTAATTTCTCACATTTCAAAGAGATCTCCTGTCCAGGAGTAATGATAAGATTGAGATACTACAACTTCCAGGAAGGTTCTGTTGTTTAGAGTCAATTAAAAACTCTACATTTTAAAAATACATGTTCTGAAAACTGTATTCCTCTAATTGAAGATTTATAAAATGTTTCCAATGTTTTGCTTTGGGTTTATTTTTCCTCACCAAATTGTAGGACTTTATCTTTGCTAAAGTGATTTAGACCACATGAGCTCTAATGGGAGTGGGGAGACAAAAATAATAAAAGAATTTAAACAAGAAAATAATATGAAATTAAATAGAATGGACCATATGAAAAGTACATTGAACAAAAAAGAAGCAATGGAATAACTGAGTCCTAATCCAGCTCTATCACTGACAAATAGTGTGACCTGTGAATCCACCCCTTAAGTTCTGTATATCAATTTCTGCAATTGCAAATGTATAAACGTACACGTTAGTGTTTTTTTATTCCACAGGCAACTTCTTTTGTTGAAAGTAACTAAAATTTACTCTTATTGGCTTAAGCAGAAAAGGGAAATTTAATGAAAGGGAAAAAGGGGGAACCTTAATTAAACCCAAAACAGAAAGTACATTTGGGACTTGCATGGAACTAGAAATCTACTGGACAATAGTATTTCTAAAGCTACTTGGTTTCTTCTCTCTTCTGTGCTCTGAGTTTGATTTCGGTCTTTCTTCGCTTCTTTGGTCAAGTCCTCATTCCAGTGCTGATACAGACTAAGTAGAATCAATGTATCCTCAGTACAATTTCCAACTCCGTAGACAGAAAAACAGGTTAGGCAATTATGAATCAGAATCTACTCTTTTGAATCAACTAACAGAAGGGGTGGAGTCATATGGCTCACTGTCTGTTCAGCAGGGACCGGTGTAACTTCATTGAGAAAGGTATCAAGAGACTAGAACAAAGGGATTTAACATGTTCACCTCACTGAAGAAGAGGCTATTATGGAATTTAGGAGTAGCAAAATAAAAAATATTTTCTTTATGTATGCAACAATAAAAATGTTTGTTGTAAATATGACTTGCATATATATGTAAATTTAGAAAGTGTAATGAAAGTAGAGCTATTTGGAGAAAGAAGTCACAATTTTTTTTGTAGCCTAACTTGCTTCCCATCCTTCAGACTAATTCAGTGAATTAGTCTCCTGCCTTGCCACGTACAACTTTTTTTTCTCTTGATATTATTTGAAAATGAGCTGTTAAGCAAGTTTTTGATGATTTCACTTTCCTGTAAAAGAATTATGTAAAAGGAACTAAATCACTGGATGATGTTTAGAAAACTGGAGAATTTATATTTGTTCATATTAAGCTCAGTGAACTGAAATTCTCATTTCCAGAAAGGGTCTACATTCTTAGGACAAGGTTTATCCATTAGTGTGAACCACCTCAATTTTCCTTTAAATTGTCTATTTCTCACTAGTTGATGTTATAATAAAATTTCTGAATTTTGAACTATATATTTTTAGTTCCTGAAGGAACTTAAAATAAAAATGGAAGTATTTAGCAGTTTGAAATTTTCAAAAAGATTGTTTTCTCATTTCACTAAAATTTATCTAAAACCTGAATTATATAAGGTCATTCAGATCAATCTCTATCAGCTATAAATATTTTCAAATTATCATTAAGTATTCTAGGATAGATGTGATTTGTTTGAAAATAAACATGGTGACTGACCACGGTTGATTTTATTGGTGGATATTCCTGGTTAATTAAGGCAAAATGACAATAATAATTATTATTATTACTTATATTTGACATTATTTTAATGTTTGCAAAGACCTATAAACTTGTTTTCACCTGATCTTAATTAAAATTGTAAGGTAAAGATAGGAATTATTTTTCACTTTATATCTAACAAAGGCTCCTAGAAATGAATTGTCTTGCCTATACTCATATAGCTATATAGAAGCAAAACCCAGACAGGCACCTGCACTCTGATTTAAATTCTCCTTTCTTTCTATTATACTGCAGGGTCTAATATTCATTAATAATTTCTATGTACATGATAATCATCCTGCTCATTTAAAATAATCCAACTGGGATAATATTTTGTGTCTAAGAGGAGCAATAAAGATTGCTTTGGGAAGAAAATTTACATTTCCTTTCAAGCAATTTTCCTTAAAAAAAAAAATCCTAGCATGTAATTATGTAACACAAATATCCATAACTCCTTTGGTGCATTACTTATGATTTATGTAAATTCTTCTTGAGCCTATTTAGAATTTCATTCTAAACTCTTTCTTAAGGATATCCATGAAATTACTGAACACTATAATCCTTTTGTTTTCTCCATTTAACCCCAAGGCCAGAGTCTTTACTCTAGAATTCTACAATTTGGAGATTACTTTCACATACAATGTAACTCCATTTTTAATATTTTCATCCATTTTTTTGGAAAACACTAAATAATTAGGTCCTATTCAATTCGAACCACCCTTATTTAAGGTATGACTAGAGCCTGAACACTATTTGATACTGAGCACAGCTCTGTGGGGCTCCCGTGCACAAAAGTCTTTCTATGTCCCCCATCTTTGATTACAGGAAATAGGCTTCATTCAGCCTCCCTGACCTTCCCTGATTTCCAACTGGCAGATTCAAGCATTTGTTAATTAGGAAGTGAGGGGATGCAAACAAGGGAGAAACAAATAGTCAAGAGAAACAATAGTGCAGCCCTGGGGCAATGTCCTGGTTCCCATTCAAGGAATACACACAACAATTTCTTTGAGCTGTTTTGCAGAAACTACCACCAGGTGGAAGAAATAAATGGTTAATGATGGTATGCTGCCCACAAGCACGTAGACCCCAGACCAGTTGGAACCAGAAGGTCGATGATGCTGACTCCCAATTACCTCACAACCAACCAATCAGAAGAATCCACGAGCTGATCACGCCCTCTTTGAACCATTACTATAAAACTTCTCACTACCCTCTCCAAGTTAGGACACATAGTTTTGAGGTCATTAGCCTGCTTTGGCTCCCTGTGCTTGGTGAAGCAATAAAGCTATTCTTTTCTACTTCACCCAAAACTCTGTCTCTAAGATCTAATTTGTTGTTGGGGTACAGAGGCCGGATTCAGCTTCAATTTTAAGGGTAGAAAAGCCGCTATTGACATTAAGAACTCTTAATAAATGTTCCTTGAGTAAAATTACCAACTAGAATCATTTTATTGTCTATAATAGCACAAAATCATTTTATTGCCTGTACTCAAACAGATTTGTGAAAATAAAAGTATATTTCATTTCTCTAATTTTAGAGGCTAACATTTGAGGCTAAAATATTTACCATAATAATAGCTAACATGTAAAATGTTATTACTACATATATTAACTCTTTTAATCTCTGTAACAACCACAGATGTACTGTTATTTTCCGATTTTACAGGTAAAGAAACTGAGATATAGAGAGGTTAAGATATTTATCTCTATATATAGCTAGCAAGTGGTGGAGCTGATACTTGAACACAGGCAGTATGGATAATCTGCTCCTTATTTTTATTATTAAGATCTATTACTGGCTTTTACTGAAAATAAATGACCCTCATATATTTTTCTGCTAGCACTTGTAATAGGTATAGATCTACTGGCTAGTACCTACTAGAACCTGACAGAGGATCCTCCACCTGACAGGCAACATGACCCAGATGCTCCTGTAAATTTCTAACAACTTCAACTTTCTTCCATTGCCAGTCTCTGAGGACTTAATACCTTTGCCTGACTGTCCATGAGTGTATCTTTTGTCCTGTCTACCTTTCCTCAAGCCAAAGGCTCCTCCTGACTTTGGATGGCTTGTCTTTTCTAAGCTGAACAAATAATTCAAATAAAACACCAAAATTAAGACTTCACAGACAGTTAACAAAAAAGAGAGTGAAATAGTATCATTCAGGTGATCACTAAACTGTCTTTGAGGTCTCAATGGAGAATTTGTTTTTAACGAATATCCTTGTCTTGTGTGCACAATGGACAATTCATAGGGAAGAATATCGAACTTCTGATGACTGCTACAGATAGCATTAGTATCCAGGTCACAGCATCATGACTTATAGTGGAACTAGTAGGGATGGGTCAAATTCTTGGGAGAGAATCAATCCTTAAACCTGAGATGACTCTTTGCTTTAGTCTCAGTAATACAATTGGACTAACAACTTCAAGTCTTATAATCTAACATTACATAAATAGACTATTATAATCTTTTTTTCCTATATTAACCTTTTCTCTAGCTAAATAAAGAAATCAAACTGATCTAACTACATAATCAGTTAACCTTCTGCAAGTAGCATTCTATAATGAGAAAACATATCTGTGTCTAAATAGAGTCTTCTGAGGTTCATTTTGTGGTGCTAATGGCTTGAGCTAGAAAAATAAACTTTCTTTTTGTTTCTCTAAAAGCAGATTATACAAAGAAAATAAATTTTAATTTTGTTTAAACGGATAGTTTTGTCCAATTCAAAGCAGTCCGCTGTGTGGAAAAATGTAAATTGTCCAGGAAGGAATATGCTACTCGATCCAACCTCCATAACAGCACCTGTTGTAAGCACAATAAATATTTATTGAATTGGAGTGTTAGAGAAGCAGTTCACCAGCATTTTTACAAGAAAAGACTGCTGGAAAAGTTTGTAGTCTTATTTTCACAGAAGTCACATTGCCAGCATTATTATCTGATGCCAAAGATTTTGCATTCACATAATCTCTAATGTACAAAGTAACAGAAAGGTAAGTTATATATATTATATATAAAATATATATAACTTACACTCTCATGTTTGATGGTTTGTAGGGTGTAAGTTTTATATATATATATATATATATATATATATATATATATATATACTTTCAAATAGGAGATCAGCATGGCATTGTACATTTCTGTAATTTTCATCATTTTTCCTTCATCTGTTGATGTTAAGAAATCTGGAAAAGCTGTATAAACTTTGGAAGTCTACAGTATAAGAAAGAAAAAAGCAAAATTAACTGTGGACTTGTTTACAGAAAAGCACCACATTTATAGAAATTGTTTGGCTAATTTAGCAGTTGTCCATAGAAAGAAAAGAGTAACTCTGTCCCTTCCTTAATTACTGAGTGCCTGCTGGCGGGGTTTCTTAACCTTTTGACGTTTTGGAGCACATAATTCTTTGTTTAGCAGTCTGTACTATGCACTGTAGGATGTTTAGCAGCATTGCTGTTCTCTACGTACTAGATGTCAATAGAAGTCCCCCTTCCAAAGTTGAGACAATCAAAAATGTCTCCAGACATTTCAAATGTCCTCTGGGGGCAAAATCACTGGTTAAAAACCACTTAGCTACACAGCAGTTTAAGCAAAACCAAAGGACAATTGTTTATTTTACTTTATCCTCTTTTCAGTCTAGTTTCATTACTCTGGAGCTCTAAAGACATAAGGTAAATGCAAACCTCATAATATGCCTAGAAAGCCTGGAAATTCAATTGATAACACAGAGCTACCAGGGACTGTCCATTTCTGCTTGATGTGATAAGTTTTCAACTTTTTTTCTAGAAAATAGGAATTCATCATCATATTTACCTAGAAATCAGAGCTGTCAGTTAATTACTCGAGCTCCCCAACCTGGCTGAGAAATATTTTATTTGCATAAAAGAGTCTACAGTTTTTCCAACCCTGGAGGGGGATTGAGTTGAGAGCCATCAGCAATCAAACTCCTACAGCCGGAGTAACTGAACTCTCAGTTCTCATCCAGCCATCTACTAAGTCACATATTAATAGAGAAAATACTACATACCTACTTCTGTAAACTTGTGGAAGCACTGAGATGCTCTTCTCAATTCTGCCCTCAGCATCTGATCTGGGAGATTTATTGGATTTTGAATTTTTAGACAAAAGATAGTTTTCAGGACATTTGGAATTATTGTTTCCTTTCCTCTAACACTTTACTGATACCTGGAAATGAATCAAAGGTTTCTGGAATTTCTGAAATTTAAGAGACAAAGACTAGAACAATCATCAATAGAGGTAAGATCTGTCGTCAAAGAAAATAACAATCTTCTCATTCTAGATTTGTCTCAGAAGTGCACATGAATGACAGAGAATTGGTCATTCACAAAAAATTAAATCAGATTTTTCCAATTGACAAAAATATTAATTATATAATTTTTTTCTTTACTGCAGTGAAAGTGATGTCACATAAAGAGGAAAATGAAAATTAGAAATATGTTTTTAAAAAATAAAAATGACTAATTACAACTTATATTTTTTAATCAACACAGATTCACAATAGCATACACAATATCTCATACAGGATGAACATTAATTATGCCTTTTTTGTTTGTAGTGTCTGATTTTTAGAATGAGAAATCCATGAGATTTTAGAAAGAGTAAATGTTCTAAACAATAAAGCCTATCTTTAAAAAAACTTATTTTTAAAAATTTCACATAGCTTTATTGACATACCTTTGACCTATAAAAATTGTATATAATTAAGGTACAAAATATTTTTTGATATATATATATACATTGTAAAAAAAGTGCTACAATCAGGTTAATTAACCTATCCATCACTTCTACATAGTTACCATTTTGTGTGTGTGTGTGTGTGGTAAGATTAATTTAAGCTCTATCTTCTGCAAACTTCACATATACAATACAGTATTGTTAACTATCATCACAAAATATGGAATTCTTTATGAATCTGCATATCAACATTGAGCAGGGGTCATGTTAAACTTTGTATTGATCCAATTTTAATATATGTGTAAATCAAAACCACAATGAGGTATCACCTCACACTGGTCAGAATGACCATTATCAAAAGATCTAGAAACAATAAATGCTGGAGAGGGTGTGGAAAAAAGGGAAGCTTCTTGCCCTGTTGGTGGGAATGTACATTGATACAGCCACTACGGAGAACGGTATAGAACTACCATATGACACAGCAATCCCACTACTCTGCATATACCCTGAGAAAACCATTATTCATAAAGACACATGTACCACAATATTCATTGCAGCACTATTTACAATAGCCAGGATTTGGAAGCAACCTAAGTGTCCATCGACAAATGAATGGATAAGAAGATGTGACACATATATACAATGCAATATTATTCATCCATAAAAATAAATGAAATTGAGTTATTTGTAGTGAGGTGGATGGACCTAGAGTCTGTCATACCGAGTGAAGTAAGTCAGAAAGAGGAAAACTAATACCATATGCTAACACATGTATATGGAATCTAAAAAAAAAAATGGTTCTGATGAATCTAAGGGCAGGGCAGGAATAAAGTCGTAGATGTAGAGAATGGACTTGAGGACACGGGGAGGGAGAAGGGTAAGCTGGGACGAAGTGAGAGAGTAGCATTGACATAAATACACTACCAAATGGAAAATAGGTAGCTAGTGGGAAGCAGCTGCATAGCACAGGGACATCAGCTTGGTGTTTTGTGACCACCTAGAGGGGTGGGATAGGGAGGGTGGGAGGGAGACACATGTGGGAGGGGATATATATATATATATATACATATAGCTGATTCAGTTTTTTATACAGCAGAAACTAACATACCATTGTAAAGCAATTTTACTTCAATAAAGATGTTAAAAAAAACACTAATCATAATCTTATCCATGCCCACATTCATCAAAACAATTCATGTTTATCACCATTTTAACTTGTTTTACTGATTACCATCATTTTTAATATCATAACTTCCCCATTTTTGAATTCTAAAATATGAGTCATCTTTTTAAGATGACATTTCTTTTTCTGAGTCCTAGTTTTTTTGATAATGAATTGCAATTGCTATCACACATGAAAGAAAGGAAATCCCCAGAGAAAAATCAAGAATAAGAATACGGGTTCCTCATGGTGCCCATGAGGAACCAATGAAAATCCTAATTGTTCAAACCTCCCATTCCTCCAACTCTACCATGAATTCTGGGAAGACTAATATACAATATTACCATTCAGCCTACTTTTTATTCCTTTTATCTATCTATCTATCTATCTATCTATCTATCATCTATTATCTATCAAATCTCCTCTGATCATTCTCAAAAGATATAAAAAAAAGAAACCTTCTGTACAAACAGATCCACATAAATGCACGTGTATATTTTTCTCAAAATTAACATTGTGGAGATGATATGCAGGAAATAAAAGTATTGTCTTTCTTGCATCATTCCTCTGCTGAGCAAAGCAATGCAATATACTGAGGAGGAAGAGAAATACTTGGGTTCTACAGATAAATGAAAAAGTATGAGGGCAACATCAGTATATATATATATATATATATATATATATATATATACATACACACACACACACACACACACACACACACACACACACACACACACATATAAATGGTACCAAATTTTCTTCTAGGTGTACCAGGGGAACCTTGACTGGGGACAGGAAGAGGGTGCTGGAAACAAGGAAGTCCTCTGCTAATAATGACTATTGTCACTAATAGTGCTAATAGTTCATGTCTTCATGAATACCTCTTGGTATTCATGCCTTTGTATAATCTCTCTTTGACTGTGTGCAGGACTTGTACATTATTATATATGATTGAAGCACCAATCTTGATCCAGTGTCTCTTTCCTTGCTGACTTGATGAAGTAAGCAGCCATGTTGGGGAAGTCCACATGACAAGTGGCAAGAAACCATGAGCAGCCTCTAGGAACTGCAGGCAGACTCCAGGAGCAGAGGTCAGTCTTTGACAGCCAGCCAGAAAAAAACCCCGAAGCTCTTAATCCTACATCTGCAGGGAATAAACACTACCAACAACCACGTGATCAGGGAAGTGGATCCTTCCTTAACTCACTTCCAGATGAGAACTAAGCCCTGGCCAACACTTTAATTGCAGACTTGCAAGACCCTGAGAAGATGTAGCTCAGTTGTACTTGGGTTTCTGACCCATAGAAACAGTAAGGTAACAAATGTGTTTTCTCGTAAGCTGTTACATTTATGGTAATTTGTCACACAGCCTAGAAAACTAATACAGTAGCCATTTTATGAGTCCATGTGTGTCTGAAAATTTCTTTGTCTACTTTAACATTTAATTTTGAATTGGCTTTGCTTAAAGTCTATACAAATAATTTTTTTCAGAATTTTTAATATAGGCTGCTCCATTGTCCTTTAGCATCCATTGTTGAGAAGTGAATTTCTATTCTAATATTCAATAATGATTTTATGCTTTCTCTAGTCTACTAAGTCAATAATGATCTGTTTATTTACTTCACATCTTCCAGAAATGTTTTTATACCTCTCATCTGATGTCTCTTCTGGTCTGATTGTTCTTGTGTGTTTATAAATTTTTAACTTTACTGTTTTGGATTAGAGTGGAGAAAAGTGCATGTGTTTAATTCTTCTGTTAAACAAGCTATTTTAGATATTGATTTTAGATATTTTATTTTTTGACCTGAGTCCTATTGCATACTATCAATAGCTTCATTTTACTTACTACTTTTCACAGAAATTTCTTACAAACAGGTGAAAGTCAGAGGGCTCCTTTACAGGAGATGAAGAGAAAATTTTAATGCCTCGGGTTTATTGGCACCACATATAACCTGGATTTCCTCTTATCTTTAACATCTGCTCACTTTTGTGAAATAATGGTCATATTTTTATGGCAAGACAAGAGGAATTTAAACAAAAAATCTTCTCTGCCCTTGGCCTCCTCTCTCCCTGCACTGTGCATTGTGTATCTGCATTATGCATTGACCAAACCTTTCCCATCTTTCCCCATCAACAGGAATATCTTTTCAGTCATAAAGAGCAACATTCTCCTAGTATCAACAAGACAACTCCTTAAAAGATAACATTCCTTCTTGATCTTGTCAGGGGTCACATGACCCACCACAATGATGCTTAGATCTGAATTATATTAACTGTCAATAATACTTCATTTGATGTATGGCCCTCTGTCTCCAAACACCTATATAACTGTGCCTTGACTTCTAATGGGTGGAAACAGTATCTCAGAACTTTCTGAGATGCTCTTTCCAGAGTTATAACCCTCAAATTTGGCTCGAATAAAATTTTCCATTTCTTTCTTAGATTGACTGATCAATTTTTCATTGACACTTTCATGTAGTTGTTTTTTTATTTTTCTCTGTTTGTGTTTTTTATTTTTAGTATATATTTCTTTCCCAGTTATAACAATGATAGTACATAAAAGTAAATACCCTTTTAAAAACAAGTGTAGAACACAGGCACACTCAGAGGAGGACACATTCCTCCTGACACTCCTAGTAGCCAGTCTCCCTCAATAGATACTCAACTGAATGTCAGTGTAATTTGTAATGTAAGAAATTTAGAGATGTCAGCAGAAGAAATTCTACAGTTTCTTATTCTGATAACAGAGAGAGAAGATAATGATTTTTTTTTTTTTTTTTGCCTTGAAGTTTTAAATGTTTGATCCAGGTAGTCCATTCTGAATTATCCATTGAAAGGAATAATGCTACAGCTTCCCTAAATGAAAATATTAGGCAATTCAAGAAATATTATATATAGCTTAGCTAATCCAGGGATAAAAATTAATTTGTTTTGTGCACACTCTTGAGGTGATAATATCATGGTAAGGAAATAATGTAAAGATATTTATCCTCAGTGCCAGGAAATTATTGGGGAAGGGTTGGTAGAGGTAGAAGTAAGTTATAAATAACTCACATATAGAAAGTCCAGGGCTACTTATATCTACTTTATAAATATTAATTGATTACAACTTTCCAGAGAATAAGTTAATGTTATCCTAAATAGCTCTAGAAACAGTTACCTTTGAATTTTTGGTATATTTTTCATACATTTTTTTCAATGACTGAATGGAAAATCCCTAATCCTTAATAGAGCTGCATTTCTTTTACACAAAATGAATTTTAAATGGTTAGCAATCATACTATTTTTATACCTGAACAATGTTAATTAATACATTAAAATTCATGTAACATATTTTGTGATCCCCAGAAATGACTCTTGCTTATTAAATGTTAATATTTAGTATCCCTCTTCCTCCAACGGGTCATGTTTCAGTTCCATTTATGATTATCAGTTTTCCTCATACAGATTTTGTGTTTTTTTACCATCAGCCTAAATTTCATCACAAAATCATTTGTATTTGTGGGCCTCGAAGTACCCATATTATTCCATCTTGCCAGCTTATTTTCCCAAAAAGTTAAATTAATCTGTGAAATTGTTTGACTCAAGTCAAGCAGTAAATTGGTAAACCAAGCCTCAATCAGTGGCTCACATTCCTGATCCTTTTTATCTAACCTTTAAAGCAATACTTAAATACTTTAAACTTTTTATTGTGTGTGTGTGTTCCATTTTTTATCAGAGCATTCTACTACTTATCTTTCCTAAATGTTACCTGTTCCTTATCATTAAATGCTGTGGATAATGAATACTATCTGCAAAAGCTGTTTTACTAAGAGAATTCCATTTGTGGTTTCATTTGCTTTTCACTGCTGTGACCTTGTCTTTTTTTACAACAAACATGTATAGATGTCATAGGTCATTCTGTATCCTTTCTTACCAGATGCACTGTTGTCTTTCTAATTCCTCTCTGTTGTCAAGGACATTTCTGGATATCTTCAACAATAATGAGCAGACTATTTAAATTACTGAAATAAAAGTGTATATAATACATTCTTTCATCTTCAAAATTTGCAAGTAGTAAGGAGACACAAAAGCTGATGTTAAGCTATGCTGTGTAATAGCTAAGCTACTGTATATCTCAATCTTTTCCATTTTGCATTTGTATTGAGTAAAGTATACCACTGCTTCCCTAATTTTCATTGTATGAACTTACTAAATCCTAAAAATACCACAATATATAGACACAAGCAAATATTTCACAGTCAATATGAAGGACAGGTTCAAGAACTTAGAATAAATTGAGTTTATCCTGCAACCTTTTTGCTTTAATTAATAGACAAACCTAGGGCAACATGAGTCATGCAAAACATAGTTTAACTGTTACTGTTTAAAAATATGGCTAGAGTATAATGTGCATTTGTGTGTAAAGAAATAACAGGAGGTGAGGATAAAGAAGAGAGAAGTATGGGCCAAACTGAGAAGGGCTTTAGAAGTTCTGTTAAATATTTATAATTTAGAGAGAGGCAATTTATGATCTGTTAAATATTTTTAAGTAACCGATTGCAGTATCAGAATACTGTATTTATGACACATGTAATATAATTATAAGTAACCACCACTATATATTTTCACTAATGCTTTATATGTATACTGGAGTAGAATCATCTTAGTCTTATGAAACGAATATATTTTTAGCTCTTTGAGGAACATTAGAGACTCTTCCCTTTCTTCCTATTCTCTCACCACTTACTTATTAAGGAAAAAAAACAATCCCAAGGAGTATACTAAAAGAACTTTGGAGGATGAACAGCTAGATCCTACTGTATAGCACAGGTAACTACATTCAATATCCTGTAATAAACCATAATGGGAAATAATAGGAGAAATAATATATTATTTCTCCTATTATTTCCCATTATGGTTATACACTGAATCACTGTGCTGTACAGCAGAAATTAATATAAATTGTAAATCAACTATACTTTAATAAAATAAATTTTAAAAAAAACTTTGGAAAGAAACAAGTTTTGATAGCTTGACTGCACCAGCAGACGCCAAGTCCCTTCCTTTTATTATTTAACTCCCAGTTTCTGGTCATCATTGCCCATGAAATTGAGCAGGACTCTGCGGGGCTCCTGGGCACAGAAGTCTTTCTGTCTCCTGTTTCTTGTTTTTAGGGAATAGACTCTACTCTCCATGACCTTCTCTGAATCCCAAAGGTCAGATTCAAACATTTGTTAATCGGGGAAGGGAGAGGAGGCAGAGACAAGGGAGGAGCAGTCAAGAAGCAATAGTTCAGCTTTGGGGTAGGGTCCTGGCTCTACCTCAAGAGATACACATAACAATATCTTGAAGGTTTTCTGCAGACCTAAAACCCCCACCAAATGGAATATGTTCAGGAGAGAAGGTCACAGCTTGATAAATTCAAAGCTCATCAGGAGACCACCTGAGGCCAGATTAAAGGAGGGCAGGCCCTGCACCTTGTCACAATGCTGCCCTTGAACCATTACTATAAAACTCCTCACCAAATCCTTTCCAGTCCAGACACACTGTTTGGAGGGCAAGAGCACACTGCATCCCCCTTTGCCTGGCAAAACAATAAAGCTATTCTTTCCTATTTCACCCAAAACTCTGTCTCTGAGATTCAATTCAGCACCAGTGCACAGAGGCTGAGATTTCGGCATCACCCACTGTCACCCCGATTCCATAGCCAAAAGTGCGTGAAACTTTTTTGCTTTTCACTGGCATAATGTATGTTAAACAAAAGAAGTAACATGCAAAACTATGGGAAACTATCTTATAAATGATAGAAGATATAAATAGGATCCAGTTCAGAAAATGTATATTGTTGATATGCTTTCTAGAAAATTAAAATGCATTAATTTTTGCCTACCAGGAATATTTTTTTAAAGTAGGATGAATGGATGCAAATTACTGCACTAAGATGAATGTTCTGGGACATAGTAAGTAGTTACTGAGGATAACGGGAGATACCTTGCATGGAAAGTGCAACTCTTGTCACTGGTACAGCTGTGTATTTGCGTAGACATGAACAATTCAGATATTGTGCCCTACCTCATCATTTCTATGAAAGAAAGAAGGAGTATTTCACCATTCCAAATTTTAGTACAATGCTGAACATAGTAGGTCCTCAAAATACTTTTTAATAACTGAATAACATTGTAGGAATATAAACATCTAGACAATAATAATCAAGAGACAGATTGGCAATTAACATGTTGCTTACTTATGACAATATCTTCTATGATTTATGGCAGCTACTCAAAGCCACTAATTCCCAGATCATATCTCTAAAATAATCAAAAATGTAATTAAAAACTGTGATTAGATGGTTAATACAAGCATGGAAAGAGTATTGAGGGCACTAAAATAATTCATCAGTGATTAATGTGAAGGTTCCTATCCAATTCCTCTTAAAAACACATTGTATTAATTTCCTAAGGCTACTGTGACAAAGTACCACAAACTAGGTAGTTTAAAACAACAGAAATTTATTGTCTCACATTTCTAGAGGCTAGCAGTCCATGATCAAGGTATCAATAAGTGTAGTTCCTTCTGAGGGCTGTGAGGGAAAATCTGTTCCATCTCTCTCTCCTAGCTTCTCGTCATTTGCAGGCAATCGTTGTCATTCATTGGCTTGTATAAAAGATTCATCCAATCTCTGCTTTCATCTTCACATAATGTTCTCCCTATGTCTCTTCACATAATCTTCCCTCTGTATGCCTGTCTCTGTATAAAAATTTCCTCTCTTTATAAGTCTTATTGGATTACTGCCCAACCTAAGGAACTCTTTGTAAATTGATTACCTCTGTAAAGACCATATTTCCAAATAAAGTCACATTCTAAGGTACTGGGGATTTGTACTTGAACACATTTTTTGGAAGAACACATTTTCACCCATGGTAATATTTTTTATTGCATCCTTATATTTGAAGAAGCAAGGCTGGAAGAGTCCAAAAGGGTAGAAATGGCACTTAACCTGGAGCCTGTGGAACACATGCTCACTCTGTTCCTGACTAACTAAACCACACAAAGCATCCAAACCTGCAAAGTGTCTTTAGAAGGTTACTCTAGAATGGATAAGAAGGCTAGTGATGGCAAGGAGCATTATGGAGATAAAAGAATTCAGCAATTCAAGCTTTAATTAGGAGGGCCCAGGAAGAATGGAATACATATTTCTTCCAGATAATTAGTCCTAATTATCTTCCTTTTCCAGCCACATTATGAGGAAGAGCTGTCCCCAGAAGTCATAGAATTAACTTTTCACTGGGAAGAAGAAAACCCCATCCATCCTCTTCTCTGAATTATATACTTAACATCTTTGGCATAAAATTTCTTTTTTGTGAGTCACAGACCCATTACAAAAGTTATTTAAATATATCAAGATCAATCACCACACTTTCTCCCAAAATTTGACAATTCTTTATAAAGAAATAAGCTCAAATTACCATTATTTATTCAGTATATGCTTTTGTATATGTTCTAATGCTTTAGCCACTTGTATCCACAACTCATGGTAGTATAATTTCTGCTCTGTCAAAAGAATCTTCATTCATACTGAGGTCTATATCATTTAATTATTTTCTTCAATGTGACTATTCTCCCTATCTGTTATAATACTGTTTATTAAATACTTAGATATTTTTACCAAAAAAAAGAAAAAAATGTATATCACTAGCAGCTTCAAGACTCTATCTACACTTTCCCAGTTGTTTTAAGCAGATCATAATCTTATTTATACTCATCTTTGTTCCCTTTATGTTTATTTACACAGGGATTTCTAACTATTTATAATTTTAATTAAAGTAAGAAATTTTATGGACTACTCAGATATTTTCTAATTGCTAGGAAATCTTTTTGGTTTAACTCTAATTTTTTTTAAACAGGTATGAAAAATAGTTATTTTTTCCGTTTGAGCTGCATTTGTGGGCCATATTGATAAGTGAGGAATTATTAGGCAAAAAAACCCCACCAATTTTTATTCTCCTTTCACAAGAAACATATATTTTCTTCCTACATCTGCACATGCCTTAAGTTTTTATTCTATTTGAATAAGTGATTCTCCTTTAATTATCATTTTTAAAGATTTTTAGCACTGTGTAAATTTTTTTCAAATGTCTACACTATCATCAAATAGAGTCATTATTTTAAATATGAACCAACTTATATCTCTTTTCTGTTTTCCATTACACCTAGAACAGATATATTCTCATTTCTGCAATCCCAAACACCTTACCTGAAATGGCCTATGCCTACCTTTCCTACATCTTTCTTACTCTCTCCTCCTTACCCTCTCCTCACCAGATACACTGGCCTTTTGGGTTCTCAAACACCATAGGCTGGTTCTTATCTCAAGCCTTCAACACATGCTGTTCCAGGCTCCTCCCAGGTTATTGC
This sequence comes from Kogia breviceps, assembly GCF_026419965.1. Lineage (NCBI taxonomy): Eukaryota > Metazoa > Chordata > Mammalia > Artiodactyla > Physeteridae > Kogia > Kogia breviceps. The sequence goes on from NC_081314.1 coordinate 49,612,782, forward strand.
ATATTGCCTCCTTCCTGCTACTCATTTCTTAGCTCAAATGTCATGTTCTTGTGATAGTTCCTCCTATAAGGAACTAGGTTCAGATCTAGGTTCTTGAAGTAATGATAGGAAATAGATACCATGCCATCTTCATGTTCTCTGTCTCTTCATTGCTCATCAGTTCTTTTTACCCAATGGTTAGAGAACAAAACATACTTGTACCAAGATTCCTGGTACCACCATCTTGCCATTTCAGAGTAAAATAGGGGGTTTTACAACACAAAAAGGAGCAAAACAATGGAAACAACTTAAATTTTGATGAAGAGAAAAATTATTAGAAATATTATAGTCACTAAATATGAGAATTTTAATGACAATAAAAACAACCATTATCATATTGCAAATAAAAAGGCAGCATAATAGGATGTTTCTAGTGCTGTGTATAAGATGTAAAGAGAAAAATCTATCTATTATCTATCTATCCATCTATCTATCTATCTATCATCTACCTACAATATGATTAAAAGAAAAATACATTAAAATTTAATTGTGGCCATCTCTCTGGCTAAGAGAATTATAGATGTTCTTCATTTTTATTGTCCTTTTGCTCACTTTCTATTATAAGAAGCAAGTGATACATTTAATATAAAAATGCTAGGCTCCCAAAATATATTTCAACTCAAAATAATTTATATATCTCTGTCAATCTATTTAATAAATTTGCCTGTATATGTATACTTACTTAAGTTAAATGTTTCATTTTGCATCCCAGAATTTATTCAGACATATGAGGTTTAATTTTTGTATACATAACAATTTGGATTTTTTTCCTACTTAAACTCTAAAGATCTTTAGATATCACTAATCTTTGTCTTTTAATATAGATAACTATTACTCAATATTCACTTTATTTGCTTCATATTATTATGATAAATTCTCAGGAGGGGTATCACTACGTCAAATGTAAATTTAGTGGCTCTTCATAAACAAGTCTCAATTGGACATTTCTCTTTACCACATGGCTTGGTGCCCCCTCCAATTACAATTTCTCCCCAGCTTTGACTTATCATCATGATGATTAACATCTTTGCAATCTCTTCTTTACCACAACATTGTTTTGAGTGAAAACTCTCTCTTGCCTCGAAAATTCTGTGTCATTTCTTATTTGAGATGTAGTAAGTGATGGTCCCAAATTGTCATTAATGTCCTATTTTTTGTAGTCTATAAATTATATTTTATTGACATGCATAGAGTTCCTTTATAAAAATGTTTTCCTAGCTGATATTTTAATGTTCTTGATTTTACCATCTATTTTGCCACCATCTTCAATTTATCTTCATTTGTAAATTGACATGGAGTGTTAATTATTTTTCCATTGCTTTCTAATGACTATTCAAAATCTCCTCTTTTGTTTTTTTTTTTTTTTTGCTTTATATTTTTTCTTTCTTTTTATATAACAATATTTAAGATAAGAGAGTTCTATACTTGGTTCTTTCTTGTGTGTCTTTTCCAAAAAATTTTGCTAAAATTATCAGATTACTGTTACATATTAATTTACTCCCTCACTTGATGTTTTTGAATCTCCATGTGCCATTTGTTGTGTTAGTTCTGACCTCATTTTAGTCTATGTTCATGATTTGTTTCTATTTTACTTTTATACATTTGATCTGAACCTCAAGATTTCCTTTGAATTTTCTCTTCAGTTTCTTCCAGAATTCTGTCTTATCTCTCCTCTAGTTAGCAAATAATTATGTAACTCTCTGTTAATCTTCTTCTTTGTTTTCTTCTGTATTTGGTATACATAAACCATAATCAATGTACCTGAGAGTATCATACTCCTTGTTCTATCGCTCTATTTGTAAATATTTATAAATATTAACATTTTAAGACCATCACCAACAAGGTGGATTTTTTTTCCTGAAAATAACTGTTTTAAATTTATAGAAAGTGAAGAAGAATAGAACTTGTAAATGTTTATTAATGAGTTTATGAATTATCATTTTCAAGATAAATTTAAAGTCCATTTCTTTGGTAAGTGTACTCAATGCTATAGTTCCTTTTTATCATAATTTAGATTGCACAGATCTATCCAACACATTCCTTTCTCAGAAGGTTTGGTTGGTAGCATAGGATTTAAGATTTGGGGAAATAGGGTTATAGAGATGAATAAAGCCAAACTATATATTGATGACAAATTTCTAACCTCCTCAGTAGTTTCCTGCATCTAGTTTCAATGTATACATACAATGGAGAAGTAAAAGTAATCTTGTATACTTGTGCAGACATTCCATGCAGAAGTCTGCAAGGTTGATCTTTCTTCATAGTTCACCTGTAAGTAATTTCAATAGCACACATGCTCAGGTACAGTACACACACACTAGCTTTCTGAATATAAAACTGTGTACAACTTTGCATGACTACAAAACAGAATACTGGAATTCATTGTTCCTGAAAATGCTATTACACTATAGAAAATAAAAATAAATTAAAAATAATGTATATTCTGTTTTCAAGAACAAATGGTCATATTTGTCAACCCATATTTTTTATTTCCAAAATTCCAATGTATGTTTCAGTTTGCTGGAGTACCTAAGCAATGTGATTCAATGATGTTAAGAAATATTTTACTAGGTAACAAAATTAAATTAAAAACATGATTTTATAAAGTGCTGTTAATACTTTTAAAACAAATTATCTTTACATTAATTAATTAATTAATATTTTGAATTCCTCATTTCAAAAAACTAAGAGTATTATAATGGGAAACTATACTAGTCCTTCCTGATGTGTCCTGGTACTGATGTGGTGATATGCTCCTTAGAAAAAGGAGTGAGGGAGAGGAGAGAGAAAAAAGAAAAAAACAAAAATTCATGTTTAAATTATCCTGGAAACAAATACACGTTAGAGGTATAAGAAAATGTATTCAAACCTCTCAGAAATCTTAAATTATAAAAAATGTTTAATCATATAAAATCCATTTTCTTCCTTTGCTGAAAAGAGAAGCAGTACTGAGGAATATACACATCTGACCCTTGCATAAGACTCTTCATATGTATCATACTGTAACAGATATTCAAAGAATCAGAGTAAAATTATTGTGTATATTTCCCAGAGAATCATGTGAGTAATAGATGGGAGGCCTTTTCTAGTGTTGAATGATAATGAAGAAAAGTACATTTTAATTCAAAATATTCTAATTGTTTGTCATTACTCTCAGATGAGAAGCTTCAGGTTTCTACCCATAAAAAAGGAAAGTAGTAAAAGCTTTTACTAAAATATTCTTATGATAATTTGGAAAACGATATACTGCATCGCAATGTAATTGTAGTTAATTGAGAAATATAATTATAAGGCTATTTAAATTCAACTATGCAAATAATCTATGTAATCTAGGAAATAAAACTAGGAATTTCAGAAAATGGGTTAGTTTGCCTCCCCAAATTGGTACAATACAAATATAGGGAGAATAAGTAAATTTAAGAAGGGGAGTGGGTTTCCCTGGTGGCGCAGTGGTTGAGAGTCTGCCTGCCAGTGCAGGGAACATGGGTTTGTGCCCCGGTCTGGGAAGATCTCACATACCGCGGAGCTGGCCGCTGAGCCTGCGTGTCCGGTGCACAGAGGCCACAACAGTGAGAGGCCCGCCTACCGCAAAAAGAAACAGACTATACCAATATACCAATACTCTACTAATCACATTCTTTGGGACAATAATTCTACTGTATGTTGAAAAGTGTTATTACTGAAAATAGATCTGATGGACATATAAGTTTGAAAATTGGTATGTAAACTAATTTATATAGGTTTCAATATTTTAGGAGTTCACTGTGTATTTCATATGATAATGAACAAGATGCTCCTTCCTTGCACATAAAAAAAAAAAAAAAAGTTTGTTACCGTTAGCAAGTCCCTGCTAAGTTATCTGTCCGCCAACTCCCCCTCTATCCTCTGGAATTTTCCCCCATTTCCGTACTTCATTATCGCAGAATCTCAGTTAATGATACCACCATCTTCCAGTTATTAAGCCACTCAAGAAAATCACATAGGCATCTACTGAACCAGCTCTTTTCCACTGCTGCTATTCCTTTTGATGCTCTACTCCTGGCAATCAATCAACTTTGTGCTGCAATTCTTTACACCACTGAAATTCTCATTTCTGAAAAGTAAAATGTAGAGCAACTATGTCAAAATGGTTTATAAAATTTCAAAACAGCCATATATTAGTAATCTCAGAGCTAACAGATTCTATTCTCAAGAACAATAATAAATTTATCTGATAGTTTACAGTGCTAAAATTTAAATGCACCTTTTTGAGCTCTGTAGTAAGAAGAAATTTGGCCACTGTCCCCATGGTGATTCAGATAAATCAGTTTGTGGAGATACAAGTTAGTACTGCCTTACTGAACTAGCCATGCATCAGAACTTGCCCAGCAGTCTTGCAAAGTCCGGAGAATGATTTTTATAAAGTCACCAAGAGTGGATTCATTTTTCTCAAGCCTGAAATGTAAAAGTTATAGCCTTCTTTAAATAATTCAAAACAACCACTTGAAATTCAAGCCAGAAATGCAAGTATAAATATCTGAAATGAGATGCTATAAAACCTTTCATTTGCATTCTTGGTTTGGACAATTCATGAATGACTTGGAAAGTCTATGGCATGGTAATTTGCAACTTTGCAAGGAAACAAATTTCAATCATACACCTGCTAGAAGTCTTAAATGTGGAAGAGAGACATTCATCTGGGAAGTGATCCTAATTTACTACACAGCATCAAAAATTCAATGTAGTTTTCCTCTTTTCCACTTGTGTGTGCTCCCTCTATAAACTTAATTCAGGGCTGAAGGTTATTACCTAAAGTTTTCATTGTTAATTTGTATTACAAAATTTAGAAATTCGAATCCTGGGAATGGGCTTACAAATTTTTGTTTCCTATTAAAGATTAGAATTAAATAAATCTCCTCTGAAAATAACACAGACACACACACAACATGTTGTGCTAGGAAACCTGTAGCTTTACGTTCAGCAGAGGGCAAAATCAAAGTTAAAGGGAAAATGACTTTTGTTTTCTTGTCCTAGAAGTAAGAGAGTAAAATCTTATCTTTTCTGACGCCTTCCTAATGACAATCTGAACAGAACATTATAAAATGACAGTTTCAAACAAAACTGTAGTGTAGTAACCCCAATATTTACAAGTCTATATATTTTTCCAAGATAGTACTAGTTATAAAATGCATAAGAACAAAAAGAAGAATACAAAATCTACTGAAGTTGTTATGCTTTGACACTAACAATGAAAATGAGGTGTTCTATAAGAAACAGTTTTTGGTGTCTCTCTGTACATATAAATATTGAGATCTGTAGAACAGCGGTCATCAAATGTAAATAATGTCATTTCTGGGTGGTGTGATTTTGGGTGATTTAAAGTGTCTTCTCTTTGTATTTTTCTGCTTTGTTCTATTTAAAACTTTTCAATACACTATATTTCCTTAAATAATAGACAATTGAAAATAACAAAAATCCTTTCTAATACCTTTAAGTATTATATAAGCATTCTAAATTATTTGCTTTATTGTGTGCTTTTATCATTCACTAAATACAATAGAAAGCCCAGGTTTCAAGTCAATTGAGTTTAATATACAACAGTTTTTGATTCTTGTGGGATTAGCGAGAAAATGTTCTTCATGAATTATCTTTTAACATTCCTTTTCGAGATAAAGCTGGACTTACAATGTAATCACAAGTCTTCACATTTTATATATTTGCATTCAGCTCTCATTTATTGATACACAAAACATATCTAATACAAAGATATTTATTTAAATTTATTTTTTGTGATAGTAATTATTAATAATCACATTGACTTTAATATATCGATCTCTAATTGTGTCTGCCATGTGTTATCTCATAGATGAATATGTCTACATTTTATAGCTAAAGAAAGAAGGGCTAAAAAATTAAGTAACTTGAAAATGAATACAACTAGTAAGTGATACTATAATCAAGAGTTAAATCAATGACCACCTAAGTTTTACATGTATTATTATTTTAATATTTTCTTCTGACATTAAAATAATTTTTAAACTATATTACAATCTTTCTGTGTATCAGATTTTCCTTAAATTATTTCCAAGGATCATTTTCTTTAATCCATATGAATATACAAGGTAGATACTATTATTATCCCTTTTCACAGATGAAAATAATTATATAATGTGCCCAAAGTCATACATTTAATAGTCTCAATAGTGTTTGTTGATATTCAGAACCATACGTATCTTTCTAAACTCTTACCACAAGGGCATTAGGCCTGTAAACATTTCCCAGACTTTCTTGCCAAAGAGGTTCTGTTATTTATTTCCTGTCTTGTGCTCCCTTTCCATCTTCAAAGCCAAAAATGGCCGATCACACAACCCTAACACTGATTCTCTTCTGCCTCCCTCCTCCACTTATAAGGATCCTTGTGATTACATTGGGACTACTCAAATAATACAGGATAGTTTTCTCATCTCAAGGTTAGTTGATTAGAAAACTTAATTTCTTCTACAACATTAATTTTCCTTTGCTGTGTGGCCTAATATATCCATGGGTTCTGAGTATAAGGACATGAACATCTTTGCATTAGGCATTGTTCTGCTTACCACAATTGGGTATAAAAATAGACCAAAGATAAGATTTCAGCTCACTAAACTTTAAGTGGATGACTATCTGATTACTGTGGTCTTGTTTGAGCAAATATACCAAGTTCCCCACCCCTCCCCCCAAAATACATTTGCTATGGTAACTGTCATGATGATAGCTGTGGCAGTGTTTTGTGGGAGTTTCATTATTATAAGCATAGAATGTAGTATGCACTTTCTAAAGTTTTCATTTCATAGCATTGTTTCTAGCAAGGAAAATTTTCTTTTAAGGAAAAGTCTATTTTAAAATTTAACAGTATCTGAAGAGATAAAACACATTTCTGAATCCTATTTTAAACAATTTACACCTATTAGAATGTGTTGAATTGAAAAAGGAAGCATCCATATTTTCACTGTGTCAAATGCAAATGTTTTCTGTATTTTGATTTTTCAGGGGTGAGAGTGCTCCTCAGGTCAGCTAAATTTACCACATACATGTCTAATTAAATGCAGAAACACATCAGTGCCAAGGTCAATAATACTTATTTCTGTTTCCTTATAAAATACATCATTTAAAATAGAAACAGGAGATGTCCATGTAAAGTAATAACCATTCTATTGGACGAAACACCTTCTTTTCTGCTACTCTTTATTCATGCAAGTGCATGTGAGTGTGTCAAACCAGAATACCTTGCAGCCGAATAACTGAGATTCTAACCCCTGCTCTACCACTTTCATGCTGCCTGACCTTAATAGTCAGCTTCCTCATTTTAAAAATAGAGATAATTATATAAATATTGTGTTGTCAGGAGAGTTAAGATCAGTTAATTTCTCCAAAAATATTTATAGAGTGTCTACTCATTGGCAGGTGCTTTTCTAGGAGTTAGGCATAAGGCAATGAGCAAATAAGACAAAGTCATGCTCTCAAAGAACTCACATTCTGGGGATGGGAGACAGAGAATACACCAATAAATATTATAGCATGTTTTATGTTAATAAGTGCTAAAGATGAACCATGGAAGGGGGATAGGGAGTGCAGGGATGTGATCAGGGAGACCTCATTGAGCAGACAACGATTGTCAAAGACCTAAAGGAAGTGAGGGAGCCAGATGTGCTATCACCTGGAGAACAAGGAGTGTCCAAAGAGAAGAGTATGTTCAAATTTCTCAAGTGGGAAGAAGCATAGTGTTTCTAGGAACACAAAGAAGGTAAGTATAATTGAAGCAGGGAGAGTGAAGGATAGTGTGACACAAGGTAAGTATGGAGAACTACACTATTATCAGGAAGGCTCATCTGAAGGCTTTATTTCCACCCCAAGAGTAAAGGGAAGCCAATGGTGGGTAAGCATGAGGATAATGTAATTGTATTCTTGTTTTTAGTAAACATGTTGGTTTCTGTAAAGGGGATAGATAGGGAGAGGGAAAGAATTGAGGAAATTGAGGAAGATAGAGTAATTAATGGGCTATTGTGGTATTCCATATGAGTCATAACAATGACTTGTACTATGTTGGTAGCTGGAGGGATAAAGAGCTGAAAGAAGGATTTAGGACCTAGAATCAACAGAATTTGGTGACACATTAGTTCTGGGGTGTAAAGGAGAAATCACTGTCTAAAATGATCCCCCCCCCCAAATTTTGGCATGAACTACTGGATGCATGGTGAGGTCATATTCTGAGGAGAGAAGGAGTGGATAAAGAGCTAGTTTGGCAGTTAAAGTGGAGCTGAGAAGGTGGGCAAGATCATGAGTTCAGTTTTGAAAAGTTCACATTTGAGGTGCTTGTAGATGTCCAAGAAACTACTGAAAAGGAGGGAGTTGAATACGTAGATGTGAAGCCCATGGTAAAAACCTGGCATGGAGTTTAAGATTGCAGAAGCTTGAAGTAATAAATAGCTAGACAAGCAGTGCCATGGGGGAAATCAGCCAAGTTTCAGCTAAGGACAACAAAATGTGCTGAGGGAATATTTGGAGAAGTTGAAGATCTGGGCATTAACTGACTGTGAAGGAGGAATGGTTCAGAGAATGAGTAAGAGGTAGAGAAGTAAAGACCTGTGAAGGGAAAAGGATGTAGTGAGCCTTTGGGCGATGTGGAATACCTTTAAGGTTAATTTACATATTTCTGCTCTGAACCATTGTATGTTGATTTCAGAGACATCTTACTTCCAAATTCTTAAGATTTACATTACCATAACTTCTGTGTATTGATAATAACTTTCACATTGATACTACCCCATCAGATGAGGTTTAAGAGTAAATGTATGATAAATGCTATTTAATCTTATTGTACTTCTAGATAATTATTTTTCCCAAATCATATATTGTGACTTTTTTGAATATTACATCATATTCATATATTTCAAGCATGGATTTCACCTAAATGAGCTATAATATTTTCCCAAACTTACTGCTGAGAAATGAAATACTAGTTGATAATAAGTTACAAAGTCCAAAGTGATAAAGGGACTGAAAGTAATATACATATTTTGTTACCGGTTAACCTATTTTATTGCAATCTTATTTTAAAGTAAAATGATGTGTGGTCACTACATACAGTTAATATTCATGTAAAAAGTGAACCAACATTCATATTCATAGTAAACAGAAAGTTATATCAAAGAGCTTTAAAATATTTACTAAAATGACGTTAAGAGACATGAATAACACATATCATAGGAGAAAAAGCTTAGTCAGCTATGGCAGTAACACACATCAGGAACAAAATATGAAAGACCTGGCTAATTAAGGAAATAATTATTTGATCAAATGGCTGATAATTTCAAGTCCTACATGATATGTCAAGTTTAAAAAGGAACAAACTTATATCCAGCTATTCAGAGAATAGCTGAAATGCCTAAGAATAAAGGAGCTATAAAAATAGACAAGAAGCAGAAGAAAAATAATTTTATAAAAGAACACACTTCAAATAATTTCTCCAACTTTAACTGAGCTTGGAATAGAAAATACAACAATTTCATTAAAAGAAAATATAAGGAGAAGAATATTTAAGTTTTGAGAAAAGACAAAAAGATATGTTTTAGAAGATATAAAAAGTAAGAACATATTAACAAACAACTGCAAACTATAGTACTCAGTTTATGTATGTATGATATTATATAAGCTTTGAAGAGAGATTGTGAGATGATTTGTTTATTGATTAGTTTGTCATTATGTTCAAACTCTGGAATCTGAGAGTTGTATCTTGAAAAGTAAAACATATGGGCTAATAAAATAATATTTCATTTCCCCTAATTTTACGCAAATTGTATTAATTTTGAAACATGCATTCATGAAACATTGTAATGACAGAAGATAAAAGCACCACAATCTCCTCTGCAGTCTTTCAACTGCTTAAAAGATGTCTCAACATTTTCCACCTAGTTAAACCAGAAGGTCTCCCAGGCAGAGAGTCTTCTGTGTGCAGTGTGCAGCTGCTCTCACACCTTTGATGTAAGTAAAAATATTAACTTCAGATAGACTAAGTTAAATATATTTTGTTCTTTACAGAGAGATTGGTACCAGTTAGCTTGCCCCTCCCTTATTCTTGGATTTCTCCTCACTTAGAATGACTTTCTCAAATCCATACAAAAAAAAAAAAGCTATTTTTTTTAACTTATTAAAAATCCTATGTACTTTTTTTCTAATTGATCCCCCACCAACCACTATTTCTATTTATGTCAAATACAGACTTGCCATTTGAATGATCTAATATGCAGAGGAAACTACATTAGATATGATTTAATTTCATATTGCATATGGGGAACAAATTTAGACGAAAACAGAAATGTGCATGATATTTACATAGTTCAGATTTAATTTCCACATCATTATCATTTTTACTTTTATTGTTTTGTTCTAATCTTTTCAATATCAAATCATTTAAGGGAATTTTTCATATAGAGTACAGATTATTTTTTTTAATAATGGAACCTTGCTTAATACATATATAATAAGACAATTTCTTTAAATATAAATCCCAGTGAAATTAACACTGAGAAGTCAATGAAGATTTTCATTACTAACAATGAGGCAAGCAACTGAAAGGAGAAGCAGGGAGAAAGGAATATAAAACTCACAGATCTGGTAGCTTGTCTAGAAAGATGCTGCCATCAATTTGCCAGGCCACCTTCTCTTCCTCCTCCTCCTCCCCCTCCCCCTGCCCCCTCCCTCTCCCTCCTTCTCCTCCTCCTTCTTCTTCTTCCTTATTCAACACATTTATTAACACCTACTACTGTGTGCAGAGTTAGGTATTGGTCATGGGAAAAAAGACAGCAATCAATCCCTGTATTTTGTCCTCAAAAGGTCATAATCTAGTTGGATGGCATAAATAGCCAATTTCCATTTCAAGGTAATGTAATACAGGAGATACTATGGAAACTTGAAGGAAGAGAGAACTAATTTTGCTTTGAGGAGTTAGAAAATATGCCCATTAATTTGTCAGTGAAGCATAGCTATAATATGATAACAAAAGTTTGTTGAAAGAATAAGACAGAAAGAAGCAACATTCTAGGTAATGAGGTGGGGAAGAAACAAAATGAGGGTGGGAGATTAGGTTAAAATTAAACCTCTTTATCAAAAATAAGGTATATCTGTCCAAAATATTTAGTAGAACTTTACAGTTTTTTTTTTCCTATTCAGTTATAGCCTTGTATTTGATAGTAAGAGTTTTGGATTTTATTTGAGGGGAATCATTCAAGAAAATAAAATGATAAGATTTATATCTTAGATTTTTTTTGTAGTACGTCGTAACTGGGAAAGATTGGAGGAGATGAGAGTGGAAGAAATAATGAATATTTAAGAGGGTCTAAAAAATGTTTCCAGGTTAGAAACAATGGTGACCTGAACAAAAGTAGAGAGGAGATAATAGACTGAAGAGGGGCTTAAAATATAAAATATATGACTTTTAAAGATATGGGATATTTTATTTTGTATTACTGCAAATTCTCCTTGATGTAATCATCACCAAATTACTCTTCTTAGCCCTTAAATCAGATTTGTAACATTGATTTTGTGACTCACTAGGGAAGATTGTGAATACCATGTATTTTCTACATCATATATATAATTTTGTGATCTGAAATGTAGCCACTAATCATTATGTATGGATAATGAGGATAGCTAAAATTATGCAGCAGATTCTACATCACACTATTAAATGTTGGAACTAGAATTCAAACTCAAATCTGTTTGATACCCGACGTTAGCTTATTGGGTAGCCAAGTGCATAAGTCACATATACCAGAGCTAACATGGTTAAAGTGAGAATGGGCTAGAGGACTTGGCCTGCTAAATCTCTCGTTTCGTTTATTTGGAGAAACCTCTACAGAGATGTTAGGGTTCTTTAGGGGACAACATTTCTAAACCTCTAGTCTATACTATGCTTTTTTAAAAAATATATTTATTTATTTATTTTAGAGACACAGACGTAGAAAACAGACGTATGGACACCAAGGGGGGAAAGTGGCAGAAGTGGTGGTGGTGGTGGTATGAATTGGGATTGGGATTGACATGTATACACTAACATGTATAAAATAGATAACTCATAAGAGCCTGCTGTATAAAAAGATAAATTAAATAAAATTCAAAAATTAAACAGATAGGGCTTCCCTGGTGGCATAGTGGTTGAGAATCCCCCTGCCGATGCAGGGGACACGGTTCGTGCCCTGATCCGGGAAGACCCCACATGCCGCGGAGCAGCTAGGCCTGTGAGCCATGGCCGCTGAGCCTGCGCGTCCAGAGCCTGTGCTCCGCAATGAGAGATGCCACAACAGTGAGAGACCCGCGTACCGCAAAAAAAAAAAAAAAAAAAAAAAAAAAATTAAACAGAAAAATATGTATTTATTTGTTTTTTTAATAGATCTTTATTGGAGTATAATTGCTTCACAATACTGTTAGTCTCTGTCGTACAACAAAGTGAATCAGCCACATGCACACATACATCCCTATATCCCCTCCTACCGTGAGCCTCCCTCCCACCCTCCCTATCCCACCTCTCCAGGTCATCACAAAGCACCGAGCTTATCTCCCTGTGCTATGCTGCTGCTTCACACTAGCTATTTTACATTTGGTAGTGTACAAATGTTGATGCTGCTCTCACTTCGCCCCAGCTTCCCCCTCCCGCCCCGTGTACTCAAGTCTACTCTTTATGTCTATATCTTTATTCCTGCTCTGACACTAGGTTCCTCAGTACAATTTTTTTTTTTTTTTTAGAGTCCATATATATGTGTTAGCATACAGTATTTGTTTCTCTCTTTCTGACTTACTTCACTTTGTATGACAGACTCTAGGTCCATCCACCTCACTACAAATAACTCAGTTTTGTTTCTTTTTATGGCTAATATTCCAATGTATATATGTGCCACATCTTCTTTATCCATTCATCTGTTGATGGACATTTATACTGGTTCCGTATTCTGGCTATTGTAAATAGTGCTGCAATGAACATTATGGTACATGTCTCTTTTTGAATTCTGGTTTTCTCAGGGTATATGCCAAGTAGTGGAATTGCTGGGTCATATGGTAGTTCTATTTTTAGTTTTTAAGGAACCTCCATTCTCTAGCATACTGTATCACTGGCAAGAACATAAATCTCATAAAGTTATTTTGGGTAGATAAAGAATCATAATTTGAGCATATTACATATTTAGTATAATAGTTTTTAATTGCAGAATACTTATTTTTTTGTGAAAGTGTAATTGATGTGCAAAGTTATATTAGTTTAATTTTTACAACACAGTGATTCAATATTTTTATAGATTGCACTTCTTTTAGAGTTGTTTAAATATTGGCTATATTCCCTGTGGTGTACAACATATCTTTGTTATCTTACCTATTTTATACATAGTAGTTTGTACCTCTTAATCCCCTAACCCTATCTTGCCCCTCCCCCCTATCCCTACTCCCACTGGTAACCACTAGTTTGTTCTGTGATACCTATGAATCTGTTTCTGTTTTGTTAAATTTATTTATTTATTTATTTATTTTAGATTTCACATATAAGTGATAACATCCAGTATTTTTCTTTATCTGTCTGACTTATTTCACTAAGCCTAATACCCTCCAGGTCCATCCCTGTTGTTGCAAATGGCAAAATTTCATTCTTTTTTATGGCTGGTAATATTTCGTTGTAAATATATATACCACATCTCTTTTATTCAGTCATCTGTTGATGGACATTTGCATAATACTCATTTTGAACTTTTTTTTTTTTAGTATTGCTAATATAGGTTGGTTTTTTATGGAATGAGGGACTGATCGTCAGTTCATGCTAAGCTTTTGTCTTCACCTGAAATTTGGTTCCAAATGCCAATATGATGTCTTATACATCTTTGTGTGTAGTTTATACTCAGTAAATATTGTTAATTGATTATTATAGTGCTTGCCATGGTTTGTCAGGTACAGACATAATTGTCTTTGGTCTACTGTTTTTAGAATCCTTGGTAGAGCCTTATTTCTGATAGTGAGTTATTTTATCCATCTGATTTTGTTCTTTTTGGCACATGGGTAAGTTTGGGGATAGAGCAGACAGAATTTAAGATGGCTTCCATAATCATCACCTCCTGGTGTTCATGCCTTTGTGTAATTTCCTCCCCTTGAGTGTGAATAGAACCTGTCAATTCCTTTAATAAATAGAATATGACAAATGTGATGAGGTGTAACTCAAATGATTATGTTATGTTATATAATACTCTATCTCAGCAGTCCCCCAATTTTTGGCACCAGGAACTGGTTTCATGGAAGACAATTTTTCCATGCACAGAGTAGAGGGGGTGGGGTGGGGATGGTTCAGGTGGTAATGAGAGCGGTGGATAGGGCAGACGAAGCTTCACTGGCTCTCCTGCCGCTCACCTCCTGCTGTGCGGCCCGCTTCCTACCAAGCAGCAGCCCGGGTGTTGGGGACTCTTGCTCTCTTTTGTTAGCAGACTCACTCCAGAGATTCTTCTTGCTGCCTTGACTAAGTGCCATGTTAAGGAAACATACATGGCAAGGAACAATGGATGGCCTCTAGGAGGTGAGGGAAATATCTAGAAGTTGAGTGCAACCTGTAGCTGACAACCACCAAGAAGGCAGGTCCTCAGTCTTTCTAATGCAAGGAAATAAAGACTACCAACAATCTAAGAAAGTTTGGAAGTAAATTCTTCCCCAGTGTAGTCTCAAAATGATAACATAACCCAGTCAACTCTTGATTTCAGCCATTGAGACCCTGAGCAGAGGAGTCTGCTAAGCCATGACTCACCTCCTAAATCTTGGAAACTATGAAATAATGAATCTGAGTTGTTTTAAGCTGCTAAACTTGTAATAATTTTTTAACACAGAAATAGGATATTATTATAGGGGAAGTTGTTTTGATACCCTGAAGTTCCCTAAGGTAAGTCAGTTCTTCCTTGTCTGGAAAAGGCAGGGAAAAATTAGTGGGTCTATTAGAGATATTATAAGGAGAAATAGTGGTGGCATAGAACAAAGGCATAGACAGCCTCAGGTTGTTTAGGAGACAAAGTATAGAAATCTCATTTTTATATGGATAGCTGCAAGTAACATCATTCCCTTTTAAAATGTATACCTAGAAGCCTTCACATTATATATAAAGTATGACATTGAAAGCAAAATAAAAATTGCTTTAGTAATAATTACATTGAACCAGTTAGGTGTATATTTAAAGCTGATATGTTTTAACTAATATTTCATTATGGGGACCAAAATTTCTTTTTGCAAAGTGACTTAGGTCCCATATAGGATAGTATCATTAGGGGAACTACCAGGATAGACACTATCTCCATTTCTTTGATACCATAGTCAAAATTGATGCCTTTGTGTTAATTATGTTTTTAATTAATTTATTTTTCTGGAGGTGGAAAGAATGGAGTAGGACTAAAGCTGCAATTGATTAAAAAAAGCAAGTCACTCATATTAACTTAGAGAAGAAGGTGTTTGGTATTTTGTGGTTTGGAGAGTCTTTCTATTGTTTTCTGTTCTCAAAATGTTTATGGAGTGGACTTTTTATTGTCTTGTTCCATTGTGGTTACAGATGAACTTGTCTGATGTAAGTGTTCCGTGAAAATACTTATTTTCACAGAAAAACAACACAGCCTAATCTTTAGGACCAAGCTAACTCTAAACTGACAGCAGTCAGTGATTTTTTTTTTTTTTTTCTTTCTTTTTCATCAATAAGAAGTGAGTATGGGACTTCCCTGGTGGCACAGTGGTTGAGAGTCCGCCTGCCAATGCAGGGTACAAGGGTTCGTGCTCCGGTCTGGGAAGATCCCACATGCCACGGAGCGGCTAGGCCCATGAGCCATGGCCGCTGAGCCTGCGCGTCCGGAGACTGTGCTCCGCAATGAGAGGCCACAACAGTGAGAGACCCGCGTACAGCAAAAAAAAAAAAAAAAAAAAAGAAATAAAAGAAGTGAGTATGCTTGTACATACTTCTTTGTGCACATCTGTGAGAATATCTCAAGGTCAAAGGGAAAATACAAACAACTTTACCGAATACAAATGACATTATTTCCCTCCAAAAATGGCTGCACTCATTTATAATCTCATCTGTAACGACTGGATTTCTTCTCAGCATCTGGTTTTTTAATTTATAATCTGCTTGTCAATTCCCCTTAATTGTTATAATATTTCTTGGAATTAAACTTCATTATTATTACTATTGTCTTTATCGTTATTGTTTTTCCTGTTCCTTGTATTCTGAGTTACCATAACGATATTCTAATTTTATTTATTTATTAATTTTTTAATCTTTTGACACTCTTTACCCACTTCTCCCATTCCCCCAGCCCTGCTTCTGGCAACTACCAATCTGTTCTCTATATCAATGAGTTTTTTGTTTGCTTGTTTGTTTTTTGTTTGTTTTTGTTTTGGATTCCACATATAAGAGCTATCATATGGTATTGTCTTTCTCTTTCTGACTTATTTCCCTTAGCATAATGCTTTCAAACTCCATCTATGTTGTCAAAAATGGCAATATTTCATTATTTTTTATAGCTGAATAATATCCATTGTATATATGTACCACACCTTCTTTATCCATTCACCCATTGATGAACACTTAGGTTGTTTCCATATCTTGGCTATTGTAAATAGTGCTGCAATAAATATTGGTGACACATATATCTCTCTCAGTTAGTGTTTTCATTTTCTTCAGTCAAATCCCCAGAAATGGAATTGCTGGATCATATGGTAGTTTTATTTTTAATTTTTTGAGGAAACTCAAAACTGTTTTCTATAGTGGTGGCACCAATGTACATTGCCACCAACAGTCCTCAAGGGTTCCTTTTTATCCACATTCTCACCAACACTTGTTTCTTGTGTTTTTTATTATAGCCATTATCATTTTATTTTTCCCTGGGCCTTGTATTATGAGTTATGAATTGTCTTAAATATTTCATTATAACAATATTCTAATATTCTAATTAGGAAAGAATTATATCAAGTTACAGATATTAGTTGATTAAGTAAATTCAAAGCAACATAAGTGTTAAAAAAATCGATTACTATTTTAGGCCATGACTTAGAGAGTCCTCCAACCTTAATGAATGAGCTAGATGATTTATTCCACTAACTAAATAGAATAGATAGTAATATTTTTTTCTCCTATCCATAAAGCAAAGTTAGAAGAAGAAATTTGGACTTTTGTTATGGACTGAAGTTTGTGTTCCCCTTTCCCAAATTCATATGTTGAATCTCTAATCACCAGTGTGATGGTATTTGGAGATGTGCCTTTGGTACATACACAGTCATGCATGTGGGGCCCTCATTAATGGAATTAGTGTCTTAGAAGAAGAGACATCAGAGAGTTGCATCCTTTCTCTTTGTTTTGTGCCATGTGAGGACACAAGGAGAATTTGGTTGTCTGCAAAGCAGAAAGAGTGACCTCACCAGCCACCAAATCTGTAAATACCCTGATCGCAAACTTCCCAGGCTCCACAACTGTGAGAAATATATATTTATTGTTTAAGCCATTCATTCTATGGTAAATTGTTACAGCAACCCAAACCAAGACAATTTTCTTTTGGAAAAATATTTTTAAATGTACACTGTATGCACATATATATTTTATTTTCTCTTTTCTAATTAAATGTACACACTAAGAAATAATTAAATCTGATGACAATTATTGGTACATAACTTAAATCTATTAAACACTGAAGAAAATATATAAAATTACATTAAAATTTTGCTTAATTTAAAAATCACCTATTTTAATTATATCTTAATTACACACATTATATATTTAGTAACTAGTATACAGTTTTAGCTGATACTTAGCAAGAGTAACTAGAACAACTAAACTCTCCTAAATATGTTAAAACATTGAATCAAGGCCACGTTAATATTATAAAATCAGTATTAATGTTGTACACTGTGCAATAACTTTAGATAGATGTTATGAAAATCACATTTTACACAATATAAGAAATAAATGAAGAGGGTAAATAATTAGGGTGAATAAGTAAATAAGTATGGTGAAACTTAAATCCAGATGTTAATTTCTCTTTGACAACTGGGACTGATGGTGATCTTCATGACCACTTGATTTCTATTGGTTCATCTAGAGTAACGTTATTCTGTCTTAGATCAATGTTTAATATCTAAAAAAAAGGTAATTAATTGTTTAATCAGAACTGTTTTTTTTAACAAAAACTAATTCCATAAATAAATGCTTTATTAGTAAACAGGTATAGCTTGTTTTTCTTTTCCATTTTGATTAATTTTTATTCCAGAAAGTTCACAACCATTTCAGTAATAGTCTCACCCAACCCACCCATTATACGGATGATGAAAATAAGTCTCAGAGAGGAGAATGGTTGTCAAAATACAACTAAAAACTGAGACTATTAACCAATTATCTTATTTCTACTACTTTACTCTTTCTCCATGACTCCTATATATGCAGTTATTCATAATTGCACTACATAGATCTCTATGCATTCCACCCTCAAATATTATCCAGTCATCTAGAGACAAAACTGAGATTTTAGAAATATGTTTTCTTTTACATCAATCTTAAAGGGCTTTAAGATGCTGAATTTATTGCCAATGATTTCATTGTGCATGTTACTTTCTTTCACTGGAGACAATCTCTGTCAGACTATATAGGGACTAAGTATGGAGATGACCAATTAAGCCACTGTACTCGAACAATCATCTGTAATATTTTTATAATATGTCGATTTCATTAGACTTTTCCATTGTGCCAATAGACTCACATGACTCTCAGTGCCTTAGCTCAGAAAGTTGAATTCAGTCATCAAATATGCAAGAGAAGAAGAAAACCAACATTTCTTTACTGCTAAACAAATACCAAACACTAACTGGGGAATTTATAAAATTTATTCTTTACTAAAGCACAGAGTCTTAGGATTTATTTCCCATGCTTCATAATAGAAGAGTTTAAAAGGTAAAAGGTAAATTTTTTTTTTAGTATCTATTAGTCAGGTTTGAAACTGATCCATCTTACACCAAAACCTAACTTAATTCCTTTATATCAAAAGTGAAAAACAAGCAGTACCTCACATAGATTTTAATACCTATACAGATGGCAACTAGGCATAATTGCTGCTAGGAAAGTGTTTTAAAAATTGTATTGATAGAGCAATTAAATGTCCTTTGCATATAATTTCTACACTCACGGAAAGGGCCACCAAAATAGAAAAAGAATTTGACTACTCCCTCCTTTTCCCATATATCTATAAAAATTCAGAAAACAGTAGATACTCATAAATATTTGTTTTATTTCAATACACTTAGAAGGGACTACTCCTTTGTTAGTAAAGTTAATATCTTCTTTTGGAATCATTGAGATAATGAACCATGAAAAAAATTATTCTTAATATTTAAAATTCTTTGTGAATGTGTTTGAAAGCAGTGGAATGAACTTTTCTTTATAAGTAGTGTTTTTTATGCCAAGTATTTGGTCAAAATTATCTTGAAATAATACTTGATATGTTAAAATATCTTATTTGACATTGTTCAGCTGACTGTATTTAGTTTACTTTTATAGTAAAAATTGTGAGCTTTATTTTTCACCATTGTTGTAATAAATAACAAGAAAAAATGTAAGGAAAACCAGTGTTCTTTAATCTCATTGAACATTGCACTGTTCAAAAAAACTGATTTCTAATTATGATTGATAATCATTGACTATTCCTGAGGAATTAATTTTCTTTTTTAAGGATTCAGTTTCTTAGTTTGTCATATAAGACCACTGGACTAAATCACTGATTCCCTACCTTTGGAATTTTATAAACAGGTGAAATTTTAAAAGAAGAAAAATGGGGGTGAGGTGGTGGGTTATCAACTTTTATTTTACCATGGAAGGTCATTAAATATATAAAACTCTAATTTTCCAACCTTGATGGAATTTAAAGAAATAGAAGTATTTTAATGCTAAAGTAGTAATTAAGAAATAGTTGCATATTAAAGGGGAAATTCTGATTGCCTACAGAACAGCAATAACAATAGGACAGATGTTAAATTTCAACTTGAAGAAATGGCTTCTCATGTGCTGTTCAACTCTTACATCTTGTACAATTTATGAAAACCTAAAATTGCGCCCAAGATACAGTTACTATTTTTTAAGTTGTAGTCAGATAGCTAGCTATTTTTTAAGTTAAATTCATCTGAAGTGTTTAGTTGATAAAAAGCTAGTTGTTTTTATTCAACTTTAAACACAAACAGGTATGTGTATACACACTTAGCAGTGCAGATGTAGCCTTAATCTTGGATCAAACACTTAAAACAGTTAGCTGGCTTCTAGAATATATGTTCTTTGAAATCTACTCTCACAGAATTTAAGACTGGAAGGAGCTTAAGAGGTTGTTTACTTGCATATTCTTACTTAACTGTAAGGAAAAAGAAGTCCTGAAATTATTTATTCAATGTAAAAAGCTTATTACTAGCAGCAAAGGGATTTAAACATAAGAATCCTGACTCCTTCGTGTAAATCATATCCTTATACAGCTCTATGTCAAATTATTCATAGATGCTAATAGACAATTCTATTAATTTTGCAAGGATTTTCAAGTATATTTTATCTAAGACATATTAAATGTTCAAAAGTGAACATTTTGGTTTTGAAGAGTATTAGGTTTTGAGGGATGAGAATGATTTAGAGATTTAATGTAAATTTAATTTTGCTTTGATTATATCAGAACAATTATTAAATAGATGCCGTTTGGTTGATTTATATGTTATCAAGTATGATAATATGGAAATAGATATGAATGTTTAATGAAAATAAACAAACAAGGAAGTAATAGTTGACCCATAATTATGTTTCTTTAGGGTTAAGAAATACAAGACATTCATGTAGACGTTTTGAATAGCTCATTTAAAAAGAAACGTTTTCTTACATCACTTACCTCCAGGTCTGGGTTTTCAAAGTTAACAGACTCTTTATTTCCATTATATATCAGATTAACCTCACTAACAAGAGTCTTTTCTTTCCCCCATATATGGATGTATCCAAGCCGCATTTCATTTTTGTTTATGTAACTATTTTTCAGTATAGTGCTTGTTAAGATGGTCTATAAAGACAAAGAAAAAGAAATTAAATCCTTCATCTAGCAAAAGCAATTACATCTTTAAAAAGCATATATCTGTTAACCAAAATGTATTTCATAGTATAGCAAATTGTTTATTCATATATTTGAAAAGAGGTATGTTATATAATATGTATAAAATATGTAAATATAAAATACAGCATAAAACTTCAAATATTATTTAACACAGTTGCAAATAAATGATCTGTAGTGACTACATACCTTGTTTAAATTAAATTGTACAAAGAAATATAGGTCTCTTTCATAAGTGTCTATAGAGAAAAAAAAGAGTGATGTATTTATATTTCCAAAGAAGAGCAATAGTAAATACTAGTACTGTATATTTTGCTTTTCTTTCACCGTAAAAGTGTACCAAATACCATCAATGTATATTTAATCTTCTCTAAGTTTATATATCTTATTTGAACACATTTCAAGGAGCACTGAAATAAGAAGGATGAGTCACCAGAGAGGGTACTAGATGGACGGGTAAGTTGGTGTGTGCCTGTTTGTATGCAGGAGAGTAACACTAAAGCAGTGACACATGTAAAATCACCTTCACACAGTTCTGGGAGGGTGGAAGAAGTGTAACAATAAAGAGAGTTAGGTATGATAGTCGTGGACAATTACTGGCCACCTCAATGACTGACAGACAATAAAATAATATTATAAAGAAAAGAGAACATGATGGTAACTTATCCTAGTGTCATTTGAGAAAAATATTCAATTGTGAGAGATTATTTCAGGTCAACTGAAATCAAACTGATAAAACATAGGCTTTATACTCAGCTCTTTAAATAAGATGTAATCTTGTCAAATTTAAAATCAGTTTAAAAAATAATCTTAGAACTAAAATTTATTATTTATTGTTTGTCAGATTCTAAGGACTTTATCACAATGCTGTAAGAGATATGTATTATTATTACTCTCACTGTACAAAAGAGGAAAAGAAAAGTTAAATAAATGACCAAAAGTGAAACAACTACTTATTATGAAGTCTAGACTTATGTCCAGTTTTCTCTGAATTCTATGATTGTGTCATATGTAAAACCAAACAAACGTGTAAGACAAAAAGGCAAAAGTAGAGTCAAATTCATGACTAAAACAAGTATTGGGATAACATTGAAAAAGCAACAAATTTTATTCTCTTTTCCACTTATACATGCCAGCATTATATTCATTAATTCTTGGAAAAAAATTGCTTAATTTGAGACTAATTGTGCCTATACTAAAATTAAATGATATTCTGCCCCAAACTTTCTCTGTATATATTAATGTATACATCACTTATTTAATATGCATTTTGAGGCAAAATTTTTAGTCTTAATTTAAAATACATAATTATAGCTTAAATTTTTAAGAGCAATTTTTAAAGTACAAATCAATGAGATAAAAGAAAACAAAAGTGAAGCTATTAAGAGGATATGAATGATTTTGCTGTTTTGCTGTTTTTAATGAATAAGAGAAAGATACCACATATGAACTTAGTCCAGAGTAGACATATGTCTATTTCACTAAGATGAGTAGGACAAATTAATATTTTACTAAGCTATAATTTCATTAGCTAGAACAGTCAAAATTTACTTAATATATACACATTTCAAAATAAGTTTATTTTGCTTTATTTTTGATTTTTTTTTAGAGAAAAGTATGTCTACAAATAAGAGTGATTGGGACAGAGTAAAGGGACCAAGTAAGTGATTAAATAGTTAATTCCAGTAGGTGATTGTAAGTAAAGGAAAAAAAAATCTGTAAGTTAGTGATCACTTAAGAGAGTAGGTTTGCTTAACCACAAAATCAAGCAGGCTTGCTTAGCAACAAAACCATACAGCATAAGCATGAGACATGCCCCAAAACAATAAAACAATGGTGGAATGAGACCCACATCCTGCCCAGTGAGGTCAGTAAGTTAATAATTCCTAGGACATGCTTTTCTGACCACACTAAAAACAAAAATATAAGGAAAAGGTGACATTATACTGAAACCTGAGATGATTTACCATATTTTAGTACATGTTACCACATTTTTGCTCATTTCCATTGTGCCATGACAGTCCCGGTTTGACCATGAAGGGACAAGAAAACCTCCCTGCCCCATGAAGGAAGCTTGACATCTATTCAAGAATGAGGAAGAAGGTGGTCTTCTCCCTCTCCCCACTTTTCCTTTGATTATAAAACTGTAGCCCACTAAGTTCTCTGCATGGCACACTCTTGCCTGCCTGCTTGTAAACCTCACAAACACCCTATTCTAATAAATCTTTTCTTATCTATCACTTTGCCTCTCATTTAATTCTTTCTGTGCTGAGACATAAAGAACTGGAACTCCTTAGAGCTCACCAAGACGTATTTCTACTATTTCAATAGTATTCCATAAATTTTAAATGTACTTAAAAGAGGAAATCATTTAGATATCATCTAGTTTATCGAGTAGATTGGCAAGCTTGCTATGAGAGAAGACTTCTTTGGAGATTCTGATCTAATAAATCCAGAGACTCCAAGCATTTGTTATGTATTGTTTTTGCTGTTCACAAGAAATTTCAGGGGATTAGTTGAGATCTTTATACTTAATTATAACAAATATACTGAGATTGTGAAATAGAGCCAAAAAAGTAGATGTAATGAGCCAGAACAATTTTGTATTCTTGCATGAAGAGAACAGAGAGAAATATATGAATTATGTTCAGTTACTTTCCAGTGATAAAACAAAAAATCTGCCATGAAACTTCCACAGGGTAAAGGTTATACCAAGTTCTTTCATCTGCTATCTTAGTTTGATAGAAAGAGCTGGAAAAAAAAATTCTAAGAGAAGCTTTGTCCCCCTTACTGTTAAAATGAATTAACTTAATTTGTTAGATAGTAAGATTCAGATATCCCAAAACAAGCATGCAAATTATGTATAACTCAGCTTTGCATCCCTGGGAAATTGTAGGCAAATTCAGAGTGTCTCTTGCTGGGCCCAGTGAGGCAAAAAGGTTGCAAACTTTTTAGAACCTTCCTTAATGTATTAATGAAGTTCAGGGCTCTGAAAACATATGATTTTAACTAATAGCAGTTGAGTTCTTCACCTTCTAAATCACAAAACACTAGGATGAGGTAATTTTATTTTTGAGTCTTGCTTATTACAATATGATTCTTATATCACTTTCTGATATGCTTTACTCACTAATAAATTTCTATTTATTATGTTTGCAGAATATTAACTATGATTTACCTGAAAAGATGAAAGATGTATGTCTTTGCTATTAATGAAAAATCTCTCATCTATGGATAATTTATTTAGATGGCAGTGAACTGCCCTATGGCTCCACGCAGATGTTAGTTTTTAAGACAAAGATTTGTGTCAAGAGAATGCTCAGAAGTCCCATCTAGCAGAGCTGGCACTACTAATGGCAGTCAGTAAACCTAATCCTCTAACAGTGTTTATTTAACAGCATAATAATGACCTGGGGGCATTTTACTCAAAGGCAGATTCCTGGGCCTCTCCCCAGATTAATGGAATTTGGATGGGCCCCAGAATATACATTCTTTACAAACTATCCCAAGTAGCAGAGCAAGCACTGCTAAAAGTTTAGTAGTGCAGTCTGATTTTGAGGAATAGTCATGGAGTAAACAAAGATTTAAGTTTAAATCTTTAAGCTTTTCATGTAAAAAACTGCTGAATATTAAAACAAAAACAAAACAAAAGCTATAGCCATAAAGCACAGAGAACAAGTTTGAGTTTTGTTTCTGAACTCTCTCATGTTTTAGAGGCATCCTTTGTGCATCAATATGTGCGCACGAGAACGTGGCTTTTCAGCTCAGTTGACCTCACACATACTGAGTGTCTATTATGCGAACAGCACTGGGCTAACTTCTGGGACTACAAAGATGATCACTATATCAGCTCTACCCACACAAAATTCTTCATCATCTAGACATTGATCACAGGGATTAAATATATTTATGATAAGAAGAAAGTCTTTAAATATTTGGAAGTCTCTTTTTTAAGTTGATTCAACTATTTATTAAACTACTTTAGCTTTGAATAATATTATTGGCTATTTATTCAGCTTCCAAAGTACAATAATAGCTAATAAAAAAGTCATGTGAGGTAATATGTATGTTACCAGTTATATTTATCTCCTAAATGGAACACTTACCTATAGTCTCTCCATCATCCCAAAAGAGAGATCCTTGTGCCATCTGATTATCATCTGCAGCAACAATGAGCTTCATGTAATTTTTTCGACTATAAGACAGAAATACAATTTTACAAGGTTTATAGAGTAGCATGTTTCTTGTTATGATATGACATCCATATAAGTGTCCAAAGGAACACAGACTGTTTTAGGCAAAGAAAATAGAAGGATTTTCCTTTTTTAATGAGTTAATGGAAATTATATACACCATAAAATCCTTTATATTTAATAGAAAATACCATGCATTTCTTTGACATCAAGGCTTCACCTACTATAACAAAACAGAAATGGCCTCATTTATAATTAAAACCATATTGTTTATTGATATATTTATTTATTCTTCTCTCTGATAATCCTGTCATTGACCATTAAACATAAAGCTGTTTCAATGGCATGCTTTCATCTCATATGATTTAAGCCTTCCTCACAGTTCCATATATAAATCACTTAATTATCATTGGCAATTGTTAATAAGAATGTGAAGAGTAGCCAGAATTGCAAGTCTTTTCCTTGGATTGGACAGTACTTCCGAAGCTTGTGCCTACAATAGGCCTATCTATGAACTAAATATCTGCTTCCATGCTCAGTATACAAGCTTGGTTTGACAGCCTCATATTGCTATGGAAGGGTTTCTCAAACCAATTATGCTTAGCTATCTGCCTTTTCCAATCACAAATGTTGAAGGTTATACTGCTATGGAAGTCTCCTAAAATATCCAGAATATCTAGAGTTCAAATCTCCACAGCAACTTTATATTTTCCATGTACAAATATTGGCATGTCTTAACATGCATGTATATATGTATTTCAATTCATAGTCACTGAGGTAAAAGATAAGAAGATCTTATTAGCAACATTAAAATCTGGTTTAACCCACAATTTCCTAACATACTTAAAATAAGATTAAAAGAGTTTCACAAAAAAAAAAAAAAAAAAGTTTCACAAATTTCATTCTACCCTGTATATACAGGTGACCAATGAACAATGTGTATCCAAGTATCCACAGTTCCTTTGCATCCGCAGATTCAACCAACCATGGGCTGAGTAGTACTGTATTATTTACTATTGAAAAATATCCATGTAAAAGTGGACCCATGTGATTCAAACTCATGCTGTTCAAAGGTCAACAGTATACCTAAACCCAATATCTTATTTACTTCACCCACCTACACACACACACACACACACCCAGAACACCCAGAATGGCCTCTCTACTTGTCTCTCATACCATAAGGATTACTCAAGGCACAACTTATGAATGGTTTCCTCCATGAAACTCTCATTTCTAAGGTATAATTATTTTTCTCCTCTTCAACTGACATCAGGGTAAAATATTGATAGAAATGTATCTGGGTAGCTCCAGAAGCTAGAAAGAGTCTATTCATGTCAATTGGGACTGTCAGCATGTAGATCACCACAAGAGTGGGTACAGCATGAGATGAGAAGAGGAACAGAACTGAGTCCTCTAGAATCTGAATGTTTAAGCCAGGAATTTAGTCAGGGGAAATAGACTCTATGACTGGTCTCAGAAATTCACTCTTACATCAGTCACAGGAGACAGAATGAACCCATGATCCGTGGAAATAGGACATGTTGTTGAGTATGAAGGAGAGAATACCACATAAGTGGTCTTAGCAGATGATCAGTTATAAATGGTAATGGATAGAAAATCTGAGTTACCTTTCATTGTTAAATGGGACAAGGTTGCTACAAATAGGTCTGGTTCTTCTGCAGACAGCAGAGGACTTAAATAGTATGAAGGAGTAGTGATCTTGCCAATGGATATATACATTTCATAGACTAAAATGGGTCCGGGTATGTGTCACAGGACTGATGGAAGCAGAAAAGGGGGAGCAGAAAAGATAGAAGGAAAGAGAAGCCCTCTGAGCCATATTTGCTTAAAGCTCACATAAAAGTTCATTTTAAAAACATATTTTCATAAAGTAAAAAATATTTCTTTCCAAATAGACTCAGAAAAAATGACGAAGTCTTACATGAGACTGGCATTTAAAATACAAGACATTCGTTTATCAATACCTTTGCAAGTTTACACAGAGGACATTAAGTTTCCATTGGTATTTTGGTTGGGGAAACATTCTATCATGTTGGAGGACAATTTTCCATGAGTTTCTCAAATTTCTACATATTTTACATACAGAAGCAATGACAGTTTTTCTCCCTTCAAGGCAAAGAATGGATGCTTTTGCTTACAGCCTATTATAAAAGATTGAGTTTCCAAAGTGTTGCCTTCCTTAGCTGTGACATAAGCCTCCTGGGTGGGCAGTATCTACCTGGGCCACTTGATGTCACCCACATGAGACTTGGGGGACAGGGGCAACTGGAGCAAACATGAAGCTCATATTTCTTGCTATGCCAAGAGAAAGACCTTTGTCTCAGACTCAGAATCCATGAAACTGTGGCAGGCTAACCTGTAAGCTTGGAAGTAGGATAAAATCTCAGACCTTTCCCGTTTCTTGACAATTCTAGTATGCTCTCTCTCAAAATCTAATCTGAGTTCAGTGAACATTTCACTTACCTGTAAAATGTGTTTTGAGCAGCCTCTTGACAAGGTAGAATATAACCACCACGGACATGTAGATTTATTTCATATAAAGGAGCTGCAAATGTATGAAATTTTTCTCTGACACCAATGTCTTTGCCCTGGAAATGACAGCGTTGGACAAAATAGCAAAACAATAAGAAGCAGAATCACCAGCAATATTGGTACTTGAGGGGGCACATTTATAGAATCAAATAATATACTTTTTATTTAAAAAATAATAAAGTCACAAACATTTATTCAGGAATTCATGTTGTTAATGCATATACTTATTCCTTAGTTTATTGATAGCTTTGAAAGTAATTTACCACCACTTGTTTTTGTGGTACTCACATGAAGAAAATATATGGGTTTTTGATGGGTCACAAAAGTTATTATTGATTTGTCATATACATTATTCTTTAAAGGACTGCATTACTTTTAATGATCTTTCTGCATACCTAATAAAGGGCAATGACCTTTTTGTGTATACTGTATAATTTCCACATTTATTTGGTAAAATAAATCAATGACTACATAAGAAACTATGGCAGAATAAATTAACTCTTTCACTGTTTATTAATTTGATTCTGATATAATTAGCAAGAAATATCTTGCTCTTTTTAAGTGGAAAGGAAAACAAGTATGTCATTAATAAAAAGGCTATAATTAAGTTGGTACCCATTTCTGTTTAGTCAACCCCCCAGAATTCCTTAACTACTTACCGTATGGTAATCAAACCACCGAGCATTAGGGACGTAGCCTTCTACAGTGTCAGCATACTGGAATTTAAAGATATAGTCATTAAAAACATATAAACCATGGAAAAATTATTTTGTGAACAAAAATATGTGGTAGGACTTACAGCTTCCAATACAGGGGTAACCATAAATGCTGGACCCCACAGGAACTGTTTGAATATATCCCAGGTTGGCTTTTCATTAAAGAACCTGGACAAAATATTTACAAAATTAATCAAATAAATGTATCTCTTCTGAATACCATAATTATTAAAATCACATTTTGCAGTATGGACATTTGTGGATTAAAATGAAAATCAAAACATAAAAAATCAAAAACAATTTTATCACTTGGAATTCAGTGTGCAGTAGTACAATACTTTATAAGTAAATCTAGACCATGACTACACCTTCCAACAAAGCTCAGAGTTGCCATGGATGTGTAAGACCGAGTGAGAAATCTCCTTTGAAGAGAACTCACATAAATTCAAATATTAACTTTGTCTAGTAGAAGACCAACAAACCAGGAAGCAAGAATTATAAACACTCTGGAAGAAAAGTGTGAGACAAGTGTGTTATAAGAGTCTTAATTTGGTAACTTTAAAAAGAGTTTGCACATCCTATGTAAATTAAGCTCATTGAATAGTGAATTTATAAATCCTTAAAGGTTCTTCCATTTGTTAATATGTTTCTGAGTTTGAGATAAATGGCTGAAAAAACAAAATCTGCTTTTTATAGTTTGAGAATTGCCACTATTAAATGTCCACAATTTTTCTTTAATTGAAATGGAAACATACATTTTTTATTTTTGTTCTTTGTGTTTTATTTTACTCTAAACTGAGATTAATGCTAAATTAATCTGGG
Source organism: Kogia breviceps (assembly GCF_026419965.1). Classification (NCBI taxonomy): domain Eukaryota; kingdom Metazoa; phylum Chordata; class Mammalia; order Artiodactyla; family Physeteridae; genus Kogia; species Kogia breviceps. The sequence continues at coordinate 49,642,236 of NC_081314.1, forward strand.
TTTTTTCTCTATGAATGTTTTTCACTGCCGGGTTTTTTCTCTATGAACTTCCCATGGGAACAAAAACCCAGAAGTTCTCAGCAGGACAAGAGTCTGCATAGTTAATAATGATATTTCTGGCTGGGGACTCAGACCAGTGCTGATACCCCAGCTCTTCTGGAAAGTTAATAGGGAGAAGACAAAGAGGACAATTCTAGAAATAAAAGAGGGAAGAGTTTAATAAAATGTTACCAGAAATAAAGAAAGGATTATGGTAATAAATTACTAAAGGATAATTTGAATTTTTTCCCTTTTTTTTTTGAAACTTGGATCTTTTATTATTAGAACAGAAGGCATATTGATCTACTTATTATTTTGGTAATTTTACCTTGGCTACTACTGTTTAATTTGAGTAAATATTTACTGTTTATTCTTTATTGATTTATCAATAGTGAAATCTAACAAATCACCTCAATCAATTACTCTGGTAATATAGGACACACAAGAAGCTAAATATATCATGATCATTTCAAGGGTTTTATTGTATTTATGGTTGAATGTGTGGGTTTTTTTTTTTTTTTTTTTTTTTTTTTGTAACATCCATAAGAAATTGCTTGTATTTGTCTTAAAAATAGAACAGGCTAAAATTTTTGCAACGATACTCCATAGAATAGAATTTCAATATTTGATCATATAACAGTTTGAGCTTCAAGGAGTAAGTCCAAAACAATTGTCACAGAGAATGGTAGAACTGTTCTAAGGTACCCAATTAGAACACCTCTAGGAGGAGTTAGGATGGTCTTCTTTAGTCAGGCATTTATATATAGTGGATTTACTTAACTGCTGTAAACTTCAATTAAGTCAACCATAATATAGAGATAATATTACTTATTTCCAAGATCTTTTGAAAACACTCAATGTAATAACGTATGTAAATTCTCTCAAACAATACCTGGTATACAATAGTTATTCCTAAGAATTATTACTTTTAAAAACTGATTAATTGTGTTTCATTTTTAATGGCATATATTAGTCTGTTTATTAGTAGATTTATTTATGTAAATGCTTATTAACACAAAATGTACACTTAAATAACAATGAAAAAGCTTTCAATTTAAAATGTTTTATATGGCAGTGATTATTGAGTAAATTACTCTCTCTGTGATAGGAAAAAAAAATTGTACTTACTCATGCAAAAGGGGTCGGATAACAGTGCCACCATGAGCATGAATGTCATGCATCTGTGTATAGAAATAGGGCAATAAAGTGTATCTAATATTTAGAATATTCTTTGACATTTCAGAAAAAGTTGCATTCCAGGAAACAGGATCTTGTCTCTGAAACAAAGCAAAATGAAAGTGTCATAAGCTGTTGTCCTTGTTTAAATCATAATTTTCAAATACATATTTGAAGAATTTAAAAAAGGCATAATTTAATTCACTGTCATGTGCTACATCACAAAAACCTTTTGGAGTAGTTATTTCTATCTCATACAATGGAAAGAGAAAGCATAACTAATATTTTAATAAGAAAAATGCAAATTAAGTCCATGGCTTGATTTCATTTAGGTGAACATATGTAAAGAGCAGTTCACATTTGAATAGGTCACAAACACGTTGCCAACTGTGGTGATGCTCAGTGTAGGGTGAAAAGTCTAGGAGAGAAACAGAATGCTATATATAAATGTAATGAAATAAACAGACATGCAGAGCCCATCATGGTGACCCTTCACATTGTGTATTCTCATGAGAAATGAATAAGTTATGGTACTAAAGAATTAATAGTATAGGAGGAAGAGGGGGTCTACTTAATGTTGGATAAGAAAAAAGAACATACCCATGTCTGCTCTGGAATATACTCTCCAGATAAAAAGACTAAAATTGACACTGGAAAGATAAAAGCTTCTAAAAAATGTTATTGCACTTACTGGCTAAAAAAAATAATAAGGAGAATGATTAGTATTTTATATTCTAATTTATACCAAGGGAAAAAACAAGGCTGCCACATAACTCCAGGGGGCAACACTTGCAATGTTTTTTTGTTGTTATCAACAGGAGCAGAGCCCTTAAGAGTGGTATCATATCTATGAAGATTCCAACTTTTCTAGATTTAAGTAGTAAGAAGGTTTGAATGATGACCCATTGCTATCACCAGTACATGTAGTGCTAGAATAGGCAAAACCTTGAAAGTGCAATGGTCCAAGAAATATTAAGCTATATATCAATATGATCCTACTGTTACTAGATTCAAAGTCAAGTTAGAAAAGGCAAAGATCATATCTGTTGCATACTGACTTTGTTGATGTTATTTCAGTTTTAACATGATAAAACACAAGCATTTAATTCTAAACCATACATTTCTAAATTCAATTATATTACCTCATAATTAAACTTAAGTTGAGTTCTGTAGATTTTTATTCAGAAGTACTCCATCAGCCTTACCCTCTCCCATTTCATCTTCTCAAAAGCTCCAGCCACATTCATATCTTGGAGTCTTTCACTTGTTCCCCAGAACTGGAATTCTCCCCCATATATGTAAATTTGTTGTTTTCCTCAACTCAAGTCTCTGCTCTAATGCTAATGTCACTTCATCCAAGAGGACCACCTTGAGCATCCCTTCTAAACCAGAACACCCATAAATCTCTATCATTTAGCTTACTCTAGTTTTCCCTCATATGATTTATTTGTACCTGCTGTTTTATATATATATATATATATATATATATATATGTATGTATATATATATATATATATATATATATAATTGTCTATTATCTGTTATCTCTATCCTTCCTGCATTATATAAAGCATTAGGGCAGGGATTTTGTAAATATTAAATAATACATTTTCAATGAATTCTTGTTAAATGAAAACCTGTTCAGGATTTTATTGATTCATGCCTCACTCTCCCAACAATACAGCTTTCTGAATTTCATTACTGACATAAAGTTTTCCTGCTAAAATATTCTTATCCCATCAAGTTTTCTCTATTGCCCAACTTTCAAATTTTTCCAAAATGTGGTCCCATACTGCCTTCTAACCTTGTATAGATTTTCATTTTTATTTTTCATTTTCTAACATAAATTCTCCCTTCTATTCTGACAAAAAATTTCTCACGGTGACATGAAGAATTCAAAACTCATGATGAGCTCTACCAATCAGTTACTATGGCTGGAACCCATCCTTAAAAGACCAGCTCTGTCTACAATTCTTCCATGAGGTGCATTTTGATAATTTAACTTTCTTCTATACATCTTCACTGAAAGTATAACAAAATTTAGCACTTACTTAGATATTGCTTGCAATTCTTTATACTTTTTATTATTGTCACCCCCCTCTCAAAAAGTTCTTCCAGTTTAGTAAAGTATATAGTAAATAGTGTCACCACTCAGAAATTAGTTTTCCTGATTCCCTTTTCCTTTTATTTTTTTCTGTTTCTCAACTCATTTTTAAAACATTTGGTTTTTAAACCTGCCCACTTCGTGCATTGATTTTAAATGACTTTTCTAATTATTTAGTTTGAAACTGATTTTTTTTTTATCGTTCTGTCCAGGTTTGGAATAATTTCCAGAAGGATTTTATTTTTTCTGGCTAATCCAAAATTATATAGAACAGCAGTAAGTATGCCAGCTAACCAAGTCTTGAACCCCAAAGTATAAAGAAAACTCAAGTCAGAAACTTCTCAGAGTGATGCACTCAGGTGCCGTCAGTAAATGTAAAGAGATTCAAAACATTCATCTGGAAATCAGCCAGGAAGGGTGAATTCTATTCAAAAAGGTTTAAGGTTAGTGGGGCAAAGGAATGAGAGTAAATGCAGTAATCACATACTCTAGTAAATGCAGTGTTGTGATTTCTTGCATTTGGATAAAATGCTCCAAGTTGCATCCAGCGGACACAGAGCTGATATTCCGAATTGTTGAAGAAACCACAGATATCTGCTCCAGTCTAAAATACAGTTATATTTAATTAATTTTAATAGTTTGTTTCTTAATATTAACAAGTGATGAAGATAAAAGGAATAGAGCTACTTACATACGACATTCCAAACAAACTAAATTCCATCATACCTAAAAAAATTAGGAAAAAATTACAGAAGGCCACTATTTCATATATTTTGACATTTGTTTTTTTTCTATTTATGAAGATGTTCTATTTCTAATACTGACCTCTAATTCAATGAAACATTTTTCAGATTATTGATATACTTTTCTATCATTTCTTCCCATGAAATTTATGTATTTTTTGCTTTATAATGTTAATGACATTTATAAAAATAAGACACTCATAATGCCTCCTTGACACTTTCAAGATGACACATTTAGATCACAAAACCGTTACGAACACATTATAGTATGAGAAGAAAGTGTTAGTGGTTCCATTTTTTAAAAAAAATAAATTTATTTATTTATTTTTAATGTATGGCTGCATTGGGTCTTCGTTGCTGCGTGCAGGCTTTCTCTAGTTGCGGAGAGCAGGTGCTACTGTTCGTTGTGGTCCGTGGGCTTCTCATTGCAGTGGCTTCTCTTGTTGCGGAGCACGGGCTCTAGCCTCTCAGGCTTCAGTAGTTGTGGCTCGTGGGCTATAGAGTGCAGGCTCAGTAGTTATGGAGCAGGCTTAGTTGCTCCGTGTCATCTGGGATTTTCTCGGGCCAGGGCTCAAACCCGTGTCCCCTGCATTGGCAGGCAGATTCTTAACCACTGCACCACCAGGGAAGTCTTCCTTGGTTTTATTTTTAAAATAAAATGCTGTCTCTGTAATTATTTAACCATAGGTGTCATTATATGATACAAATTGAATTATATTTATTCGCTAAAAATCTCCTGAGAAATGATCATTTTAATAAACTAGAATGCATGTGAATTCCCAGCTCTTCTTTTAAAGGAATATTTCTAAACATTGAATGTTTTCCTTGAATCCTAATATAAATAGTAAAGAATTTGTATGTATAGATATGAAACAAATATATTCTCTTTAAAATAATATTTTATTTACTCTTTATCCAACTATTGTGAGAAAACTTTCAAAATTTGGTTTGAGATGTTTCATACTTTAGCATCTATGAGTTATTCTTATTCCCTAGAATCTAGAATTTCTAAGCATTTCTATTCTTAGCTCTATATGTTATTCTTCCCATCTCTTGTCCTTTCATAGAAGGAAACTGAGACCAAAAGGGATGAAATTATTTTCTCAAAATAAACTAGATCCTGCTTTCTGGCCCACTGCCTTTTCATTATGCTGTTTGTCATAAAATATGATGACAAAAGCACATTTCAGAGAAGGACTTACAAAGTATAGGAACTATACTTTGAATACCTAATAGAAGATTCAAAAGAATAATGATAAAGATGGTGACTCTCACATACCAATGATAGATTTGTCCAAATTGTCCCATTTTGCATAGTTGTCTCCAAGCCAGTGTCCTACCCATCTTCCAGCAGTAGGATATGTGGAACGAGAAATAACAATTCCTCTTTTGCCAGTTGCCTTCTGCAATGCACTAATATAGATGGAGAGGATCTATGAGTTTTTATATGAGGTATTTTCTTTGGATATTTCTACTTAGGACCACTTCATTTAAGAAAAAACTATCTGATATATGGTGTCTATGCTGTCTCTTCTTACGACTAGCTCTTTATAAGTGAGTCTTTGCTCATTATACTATAAAATCCTTACAAGCATGAAGGTCATCTTTTTTCCCTTCCAACATTTTCCAGAGTGACATGTCTAAGTGGCCCTTTATTTATTGGTTCAGTGAATACAAGTCAACTATTGATATTGTCAAATCAACTAATTATATTGTGAGTTTTTGAATGAACACATTTTATTCTTAAATGTGTTCTCTTAATAAAGATTTAGGCTTCATTAATTGCTCCAACCCTTATTATTTATAACTTGTCAACACTTAATCTTCATATTACTCTGTAGAGAATATTTGCTATAATACTCCCTGTTTTAGGGAGTATTCATATATATATATATTAATTGGAAAGAAAATGTTTATTTGTATATTACTTAAAATAATTTGTATGTGAACAAGGACTAGAGAACTATATCAGGAGGAAATATTTCAAATACTTAACTAGGCAGATTTGTAACCCACTACCATGTTATAAACTGTATCTAATCATTTCCTTGTTAAAGATGGACCACAGTAATTGTACTGATTTGTTTATACATAAAGCTTCTTCAATGACACCTTGAGATTCTTGAGGTTAAGGACGGACTTAATCTTCTTTATATTCCTTACACCTAATACGTATAATAGTATAATAGTAGCTTAAGAAATTTTTGAATTCATGAATATCTCAAAATTACAGGAACCTGAAAATATTTTAAACAGACATGATGATATATTGAACCATCTGTTGATAATAGAAACAATATTGTATTTGCTAACTTAAAATTTCCTACTTGTATGTCTCTCTTTAAAAAAATCATATAAGAAAACCATCTTCACTGCTTCATTTTTTATAACAAATATAAAGGATCTAGTCAATTGAGAATCAGTAATATATTTAACATATGTCACACATATTTGCAGACATTTAACAAGAAATGAATGTATATTTATATAGGGAATGGAAGAACTGGTGATCAGTTTAGAAATCTTCATGGAAACTTATATCTTAAGTTCATGGAAACTTATATCTTAAGTTTAGTTAATTTATAAAGAAAATTCATTTTATTTAATTGATATAAAAATTATTTACAAGGATAGAGTTGTCCCAAATCTTTAATGTTTCCACATACAAGAAATACATATTCTTGAAGGTTCTTTTTTTCTGCCTTATGTCTTACTTTTGCAAAAAGTCTTTACTGAGGCTTTAAGTTAATAACCAAATATATGCCTTTTTAGATTTCTGATTGAGAAGAATTCTGCATAAAATATTTTCACAACAATTTTCTCTTAAGGGAAATCTAGCCTCTTGCATTAGAAAAATCTCCTTTGTAACCCTTTACAGAATATTTCTTATTTGGGAAATCACTAAAACTATAATTTAAAATTACATAGCTATAAATATTTTGTAGATATTTCCATCATGTTCCAACTTTACAGATGGTTAATCACAATGAACTTAATTTAATTTTAAGAAACACTTTTCAATCATAATACAGTTTGTTCTCTGTTACAAGTTGATTCAGAAAATTTAGCTTATAAAAAGAATTTCAATGTTGTGTTACAGAAACATTTTTATTACATGTTTATAATTTCTACATGAGCAGTTTTTGAAAAGTATTAGAAAAGTTATAAAAATATGTTATTGGGAAAAAAAGGCCTTCTAAAGGAAAACAATGATTTTTAGAAAACTGTACATGTAGATTACAAATGTGGGTTATATGAAAGAAGAATATTGAATTAAAAAAATTTAAATATTTTAAAGCCCTAACAATAAATAAATATCTTTATTTTTGTCATGGTTTCCAAAGATAATAATTTCAAAATTATTAAATTGACTTGTTTTTAATTACTGATGAAATCAATTGGTAAATATACCCCAAATACTGCTATCTCTGACTGGGTGATATTAAATTATTTTAGAATACTCACCAGTAATGCTCAAAGAAGAGAAAGTTTTATAGGATTGTTTCTCTTAGTGTTCATTTTAAAAATCTCTTTGAAAACTAAAGACTTTTTTTGAATTATAATTTTAGAAAGCAAAACATTTAGTATTATATATTTACTATCCATTAGAAATAGTAACTTGCCAGTTTCACAACTCAAAGAGACTCACCATTAGATCAGAAAATGTAATTTCAGTTTTAGTTTTAGAGTTGGATAACAAGTTTTTTGTAAGCTGAAATATTTCCATTGTTTTTGAGTGTATAAGTAAAACTTAAATGTGAAATTTCTTTAGTGAGAAGAATGTGAAAGTTTAAACCATGGAAATGGTTTTATGGATTCAGATCTCAATTTTTTTTAAACATTGATACCAGTTATATCAATGTTCAACTCAGCCATATTAATCAGAAAGTAATATCTAAGAGACACGTATTCCATATTTTTCAAGTTACTAACAGTTAATTAAGAGAAAGTTACAGCTATAACCAAGAAAACTTCCAAATTATATATGACTTGTATAGTGTTTGGTTTTTTTATCTATACTGGTCTTATTTTTTGTTAAAAAAATTGCAAGAAGAGGTCACTTCCTATAGTACACAATCCTCCCCCCAAAAAAATCCCTCTTATTTTTCAGGTTAGATTCACTAAACATCAAAAAGCAACATAATTTTCCAAGTTGCTAAATAACCCATTCTCTAGGAATACCTGAGAAAAGAACTTATATTTATTAACATTTTTATTTCATTCTAAATTAAGATTACAAAAATCTTGGGCATTTACTTAAAAATTATATACTTAACAACCTGAACTTCCAAAGGGAGTCAAAGATTTTGATTTTTCTATGTTATTTCTAATGAAAAATATGTAGTACTCTCAAAAGTCATTCAAGGTATTGTTGAAGATGAAAGTATGGAATATATAGCTGTATAATCCTTGGATAATTATCTGAGATTTAAACACACAATTTGAAATTTTAAAAATATATTTCTCCCTACATCTGAAGCATAGGCTTTATTTCAGTACAATATTGAATTTTAAATAAGACAAAGATCAATTGAAGACTGAAAACTTTTTGTATGGGATTTATACATGAAACTTCTTCATTTGCCACTGATCTCCAAGGTTTTTTTCTATGAAACTGGTTGCAGTCTTTCAAGCTGATTATTTACCTCCTGGTTCTGCATTCACTCATTCTGTTTTCCTTGTTTAGGTTGTTTGTTTCATGTTAAGTGAAGAGCACAATAACAAGAATTAGGTGAATGTCAAGTGTGTGCCAATTTTGAAAACAGAAAATGAGTTACAGAAAGGAACAATAAAATGGTACAGTCTGAGTAACTTGAAGAAATAAATTACACTCTTAATCCTTTCAGTTTTCTCAAATGATAAAATGTTTTTACTCTCCATTATTTGCTTAAACGTAATTTATTTATAGCATCCTTTTACATTCGTCAAGGTCTTAAACATATAATGGCTATATTTAATATCTAAAATATCTGAAGGAGAGTTCAACAATTTTTTCTCATATAACTGAAAAAATTAAATAGTAAGAAAGTATTTAAAAGATATAAAAAGTCTATAGCTATGCATAAATCAGACTTTTTAACTCAACATTTAAAATTTATTAATCTGTTTAACTTAAACAACAAATGTGGTTAAATTTTACTGAAAAAATTTATGGACAGGAGCAAAATTAACATTATTAAAGGGATGTTCTTTGGAAGATTGTACTATTTTCTTGATAATGTTATTTAAGAGTTAAAACTGGTTCTTAAACATCTCTAAACACCTTTGTATATCAACTATTTAGAAATGTATCCACTTTTGCCTTGAATTTATTTATATGATTTTGATGTGGTGAGATAAAAATTGGTTCACTTGAATTTACTAAACTTCCTACAGTGTGTCAGGATCCATGCTAGATTCTGTAATGTGCTCCAGAAGTTCAAGTTACTGCCCTCTATGAAAGAAATATTTTCTTCCAATTTTCCTTAAAGTACATACTTTAATCTCAAGATGCATAAGTTTTGCCAAAGAGTTCATCACTCACTTCTCAAAATTTTTGTTATGTTTAATATCTACAGCTTTATGGTAAAATGACGTTAGTTGAGGGTAATTGTGCTCCAATATTATGTTCCAGTAGGGTTAATTTAAGAAGCATTTGTCCCAGTAAAAAGGCATTATTGAAAACCAGTTTGTTTACTCTTTTTTTATATTACAAAATATTTATTATGAATTTTTTCAAATTGACATTGTCAGTGTTTCTCCAAAGTAGTTTCTCTTTATACACAACTTTGAATTACTGCATAATAGCATTTAGAATCTTGAAGAGCCTCTATTTTGATGTTATTGTCAAACAACACAAAATTCTAGCACAAGACAAGGAAATTCATCCCTACCTCAGATACTTATTTCCCAGGAACCAGCATTGTTTTATTTCCACTTAGCCAAATATATTTTAATTGATTATTATTCCTCTCTCCATGGAGATTTTAAATTCAATGGCATTGTCTAGTAAAATACTGACACATTCATTAAATCCTAGAAATGTGCCAACCATATCCTTGTCACAGATTGACAAAGAGCACATCCATGATTCTTATCCACAGATCCCAATTGTAGAAGCTATAATGCACTTATTATGGTTTAGGTGGCCATAGATATCCTAGAAATAGCTTATGACAAATTTTATAAACTTTCTTTGCCTTGGTGAAATGTAGTTCCCTTCCTTTACTCCCTGGCATATTTCTTTTTATTCTTCAAGATCAGTTCAAATGATAACTTTTCTTTTGATGTCACTTCTATTTTCCTGATAGAGTTAGCTGAGCACTCTCTTTGTTTCTTATAACACTATTGTAGTATCTATCACATGACATAGGTTTTGTTTTTTTGTCAGTTTGTTTACTTTTTTTTTAACATCTTTTTTAGAGTAAAATTGCTTTACAATGTTGTGTTAGTTTCTGCTGTATAAAAAAGTGAATCAGCTATATGCATACATATATCCCCATATCCCCTCCCTCTTGTGTTTCCCTCCCATCCTCCCTATCCCACCCCTTTAGGTGGTCACAAAGTACCAAGCTGATCTCCCTGTGCTATGCAGCTGCTTCCAGCTAGCTATCTATTTTACATTTGGTAGTGCATATATGTCAATGCTACTCTCTCACTTTGTTCCAGCTTGCCCTTCCCCTTCCCTGTGTCCTCTAGTCCATTCTCTGCATCTTTATTCCTGTTCTGCTGACACTCCTTAGTCTTTCTGCATGTTCTTAGTGCCCTTACATTGGGATTTGGTCAACAAATCTGTAGTCATTCATTCATGTAATACTATCTTAAATAATTCACATATTCTAGGTTGAAAAATAGTTTGGTGCTAGAAATAAGATTAGCATGTTTCACTAAGTGAGGAAATATTAGCCATACCCTTTACTCCAAAATGCTTTTCATTCTTTTTCCAACTTCTGTCATATATTAGAGCCATGGTTTTCAACTTTGGATACTCATTAGAACCACCTGGGGGATTTTTAAAAATTCAGATGCTTATGCTATAGTTCAGACTAATTAAATCAGCATTTATTTAAAAATCTTCAGTTTGAACTATATTTAAAATAGATAACCAACAAGGACCTGCTGTATAGCACAGGTAACTCTACTCAATATTCTGTAACAAGCTAAATGGGAAAATAATTTGAAAAAGAATATATATATATATATATGTATACATATAACTGAATCACTTTGCTCTACACCTGAAACTAACACAACATTGTAAATCAAATATACTCCAATATAAAATAAAAATTAAAAAAAAATCTCCAGTTGATTATAGTGTGTAGATAAGAACCAGTGATCTACAGCTGCACTGTGTAATATAGTGACAACTAGGCATGTGGGGCCATTTAATTTACATTTATGAAAATTAAATAAAAATTCTATTCCTGAGTCACACTAGCCACATTGATCAACAACAATATATGGCTAGTGGCTACCATATTGGACAATAGAGAATTATAGAACATTTCTATCATTGCAGAACATTTTATTGCACATTATTAATAAAGACTTGATACTCAAAGAATGGCCTGTATTCCATCATCATTAGCCTCATATAAGATTTTATTTAATATGGATATTAAAGTTTAAGGATCTTAAGGTCATTGACATATATTCTTATTGCTAATAATGGATTTAAATAGCAGATTTAGCCAGATTTCATGTTTTAATTAGTGACATCAAACTATATATTATTTACTCAATTATTCATTAAAAATTATTCTTTGAGCACTGACTATTTGTTAGGCATTTTACTACTATAAGCTGGGTGCATACTGGGGAACAAAATAAAATGGTTCAGGGTTCTTTTGGGAATTGGATAAAAATTTAAAACAAAGATACAGAGAGAGAGAGAGAGAGAGAGACAATTATTCTAAGTGCCATAAAGGACCAAGTAAGATAAGGTCAGCAGGGAAGGACTCAAAAGAGGTAACATTAAATCTAATATCTAAAAAATAAGAGTCAGAAATGATGATTATGAAGATTGCTTACTCATAAGTAAGTTTTGCTTGTGACCATCCATATAGATTGTGAACATCATAATGCAAAACAGATGATCCATCACTAAGAATCTGCTCAGTTTCCATACACATGGTTCTGAAATGTAATCCATCAGTTCTTTTTGTGAGTTCTGGGTAAAATTAATTAAAAAATTAATATGTTATAAAGTAACCTATATTGAAATATTTAAATTGTAACTATAAATTATTTTGGCAAAACATTAATCATTGTTTGAAAATATTATTGATTTTTTTAACCATTTGTGCACTTTGTTTATGCTAATTATAAATGAAAAAATGGTCTGAAATGTGATTGCAGTTACAGTTGTGACTGGAAAATATGTGCATAATTTTACTATATGCAATAATAAAAATGTTATTAATTAACATGAACTCATAAAAATCTGAAAAGGAAGTGTATTCCAAAAAGTCTACTATATTTTATGCATTTAGATGAGAAATACGGATTAAATAGATTTTTTAAAAAAATCCATTTGCTAACATAAAGCCCTGGCATATTTTCTAAGTTTCAGATGCAAATTTTCAGAGCTTTGCCATCACTTTAGATGTAACTCTTTATGTAGTTTATGGCCTACATAAGAGCATGAGGATGAACGCTGAAAGACTACTTTTCCCTCCTAGGTCAGGGACAACCAAAGAAGTGTTGTTAGCATTCTTTCACTTTTTTCCTAATAAAGAAAAACTTTAAAAATCTTTATAAAAGATTTTAATTTTTTATCTTAAAGAATATTGAGGATTCTCAAATCTGGGAAGATAAGAAAATCAAAGTAACAACTTCAAATTTAGAAATGTATTCATATAGATAAAACATGTTTCTTGAGTTTTCTTCTCAAAGTAATGTTAGATGATTTAGATGATATTGGTAATGGGTTGAGGTGTGGTCCAGTGTGTAGATGGGTAGTGAGAATTGGAAATGTGAATCCTGTTCTCTATGTCATAAGGTATATAAACCTGATTAATAAATAATAATAGCATGATAACATCCAAGGCACAGCAGCAATATTCTACCTGGGAAATAAGATGGATAATTTAGCGCTGTATTTCTGCATTGATTAGTAGTTGTTCCATTTACAAAGCTTGATGGTTCATTCATATCCTTAAAAAGAGAAAGAAAAGTAAACAAAAAACAAATTTAGGGCATATCTTCTTAAAATAACTAATTCAGAAACCCAGTAAATTAAAGTAGGATATTTGAATAATAGCACTTTACTATTCTAAAAAGCAAAAGTATAAGGCATCTTAACAATACTAAATAATTTAGTTTAGCTCAGTCTTTTTTAACATTTTACAATTCACATCTCCTTTTAAAAATCATAAAATGTCCTATTTTTCTCTGTAGATAAAATCTATACAAAAGTGAATTGTTTTTTATGTTTCTAGACTTAAATTATAATAGTGTATATTCCCCCATGTCTTTCCCACCACTTCTACCCTGGAGCCTTGTATCAATTTTTTTAAAACAATGGTTTGTGGTTTTTAAAGCCACAAGATAATGGTTTACAAATACAGAAAATTTCAAAGAGTATCTCTATTGAGTACACATTTCAGAATTGTAGTAACCATATATAAATGGACCATCTTAAAAATATATAAATTAGTTGCCATTTAAAGGTGATTCCTCCATCATAAAAAGGTTATCTTTTCTGGATCAAGATATAATTATTGGGGATATATTTAATGGAATCCCTTATAGTACATAACTTTATATAATTTTTAAAAACTATCTTTATACAACTTTATATCCTCAAGGCTTGTACATAACTACACCCTTATAAGTTTCTTTAATTAAAAAAGTAAGTAAATTAGTGCATACATATTGAAAAATCATCAGAGTAGAAATGTCACCTCCAAAAATCTAGATAAGTATTATGTAAATATCTCCTTATTAAATATTTACTTGTGATAAAGTAAATTTTTTTTATGCTATCTCAAAATTATATTAAAAATCTTATTGCCAGCATTTTAAAGTTAAAATTAGGATATTATTTAGAAGATGATTTTGCTACATCTGTAAGAGTTTATGACTTCTTACACCAAAGACTGACAGTCGAGTGTGAGACATAATTATATTGAATGAAAATAAAATAAATATTTATAAGCATTTATATATCATTATATAAAGAGACTATTTTGGTCTCTTGGTCAAGTTGAAAATATTCAACTTTAATATTCAGGAAAAAGCAACTAAATACTTAAACTGAATTGTTAAAACTGCATTTTAGCAGTCTTTGGCATAAGAAAGTTCTACGGAAAAAATGAGTGAGCTAATTTCATAAAGAATACTTTGTTAACATTATTAAAATCTAGTAAGAATTTTGCATAATCAATACACAATAAATAACTTAAAATATAAATTTCTTGAAGTTTATTTACAATCCACAAGCCATCAAACTTCATCTGGTTATTGTAGAAATCGATAATTTCCCTTGTCCACCACTCAGCTGTGGAGTTCCTGAAGAAATCTGGAAAAGCTACATGAGCTCTGGAAGCCTATAAAAACAAAATTTAGACCCATATATAGAAAGTCATATGAGAGACCAGTCAGTCAGACATTTATCTGTCAGATTCACAAGTGATAGTGAAGGCAGCCTGATCTCAACTTTAATGAATGTGTATGATTTTCCTCCAGCCACTCAAGCCTATGTGTGTCCTTAATTCTAAACTGAGTTTCTTATAGACAGCATATACAAGATTTACAAACTGTTAGCTAGACTAAGAAAAAAAGAGAAGATGAGAATTACAGCTGATTTCACAGAAATAGAAAGGATTGTAAGAGGCCATGATAAATAATTATACAACAGACTGGATAACCTAGAAGAAATGGACACATTTCTAGTTTCAGACAACCTAACAATGTCTGATGAGTAGAGATGCAAACATCCTCAACCAAAATATTAGCAATCACATTCAACAGCACATTAAAAGGATCATACACCCTGAATAAGTAGGATTGTTCCCTGTGAGGCAAGGATTATTTAACATACAAAAATCAATCATTGTGATTCAGCACATCAACAGAATGAATGATAAAAATCACATGGTCATGCCAATAAGCAATGCAGAAAATCTATCTGATAAAATTCAACACTCTTTCATTATAAAAACTCTCAACAAACTAGGAATAGAAAGAAATGTCCTCAACATGATAAAAGCTCTATAATAAATGCCCACAGCTCATATACTCATTTAGAAAAGAACTTTCAGAGTTTTAGTTCATATCAGAAACAAGGCAAGGATGCTCACTCTTGCCACTTCTATTTAACATAGTCCTGGCAATCCTAGCCCAAATAACTAGAAATAAATAACGGGGGAAAAAAAGCATCCTAAACAGAAAAGAAGAAGTGAAAGTGTCCCTGTTTGTAGACGATGTAATCTTTTATGCAGAAATCTCTAAAGAACACACACACACACATACACAACTATTAGAACTAATAAATACATTCAGGAAAGTTGCAGGATACAAAATCAACATGCAAAAATCAGTTACATCTCTATAGACTAAAATAAACTGTTTGAAAGGAAAATCTCATTTACAGTAGTAACAAACCACAATAAAATACTTAGGAATAAACTTGACTAAGGAAATGAAAGATTTGTACACTGAAAACTACAAAACATTACTGAAAGATATTGAAGGAGAAACAGAAAAATAGAAAGATAATCCATGCTAATGAACTGAAATAATTAATATTGTTAAAATGTCCATAGTATTGAAAGCAATCTGTAGATTCAATGCAACCCCTGTCAAAATCCCAATAGCATCTTTTACAGAAATATAAAAAACAATCCTACAATATATTTGGAACCATGAAAGTCCTTGAATGGGCAAAATATTCTTGAGTAAGTAGAACAAAGCTGAAGGTATCACATTTCCTGATTTCAAAATATATTCCAAAGCTACAGTAATTAAAAGTATAGTCTTGGCATAAAAATAAACACATAGGCCAATGGCACAGAATAAGGAGCCCAGAAATCAATCCACACATGTATAGTCTACTGACCTTTGACAAGGGTGCCAAGAATATACAATGAGGAAAGTATAGTCTATTTAACGAATGGTGCTAGGAAAAATGGATATTCACATGTGGAAGAATGAAATCAGATCCTTATGTTACACTGTAGACAAAAATCAAACCACAATGGACTAAAGACCTAAAAGTAACACCCAAAACTGCAAAACTTCTAGGAAAAGACATAAGGGAAAAGTTTCATGACAATAGTCTTGGCAAAGATTTTATGGATATGACACCAAAAGCACAGGCAAAAAAACAAAAATAGAACAGTGAGACTACATCAAAGTAAAAAGTTTTTGCACAGAATAAGAAATCATCAAAGTGAAAAGGTAACCTACAACCCAGTAGAGAAAACACTATAACCCACTTAGAAAATGCACAAAGATTTGAATAGACATTTTTCTAAAGAACACGTACAAATGGCCAACAGATAGATGAAAAGATGTTCAACATCACTAGTCATCAGGGAAATGCAAATCAAAACCACAGTGAGGGGCTTCCCTGGTGGCGCTGTGGTTGAGAGTCTGCCTGCCGATGCAGGGGACACGGGTTCATGCCCCGGTCCAGGAAGATCCCACACGCCGCGGAGCGACTGGGCCGGTGAGCCATGGCCACTGAGCCTGCGCGTGCGGAGCCTGTGCCCCGCAATGGGAGAGGCCACAACGGTGAGAGGCCTGTGTACCGCAAAAAAAAAAAAAATAATAACAAAACAAACAAACAAACAAAATAAACACAGTGAGATATCACCTCACACCTGTTGGGATGTCAATTATCAAAAAAAACAGGGAAAACAAGTGTTGGAGAAGATGTGGAGAAATTGGATGCCTGTACACTGTTCGTGGGAATGAAAAATGGTGCAGCCACTGAGAAAAACAGTATTAAAATTCTTCCAAAAATTAAAAATAGAACTACCATATGATCCAGCACTCCCATTTGGGGACATTTATCCAAAAAGACCTAAAATCAGGATCTCGAAGAGGTATCTGAACTCCTACATTTATTGCTGCATTATTTACAAGAGTGAAGATATTGAAGTAAATGTCCATTGATGGATGAATTGATAAAGAAAATGTGGTATATACAATTGAATTCTATTCAGTCTTCAAAAAGAAGGAGATCCTCCAATATGGGGCAACATGAATAAACCTTAAGGACACTATGCTGAGTAAAATCAGCCATTTATAGAAAGACAAATACTGCACAATTCCACTTATATGAGGTATCTAAAATAGTCAAACTCAGAATCTGAGAGTTGCATGGTAGTTGCCAGAGGCTGGGGTTCCAGGGGTAATTGGGAGTTGCTATTCGATAGTCATAAAATGTCAATTACATGAGATGAATAAGTTCTAGTGATCTTCTGTACAACACTGTCCCTAGGGTGAAGGATGCTATATCTTAAACTTAAAATTTTAAGAGTAAGTGTCGTGTTAAGCATTCTTACTATAAAAAAAAAAAAAAAAATTAAATTAAAAAACAAGAGTTGTTCCTTGGATTAAATACAATAAAATGTAAAATTGCTTCATAGAGTGACTGAAACATGTTGGTATTTAAAAAATAAATAAATCTGATTTAATATGGTCTGATATAGAGAATTAGAAAATAAGCCATTACTTTTTTAAGGAAAGTATTCAAATTGAATTATTGGTCAAAGTCATCATTAAATCCCAGTGCTGAATTTCTTTCAGTTAAATGGTTAATCGATACGAAACTTACATTAACAGCTTCATCTATTAGACTTTCATCTTTTGTTACATTTGGCAAATCTGGCCAAACCTACAAAGAGAAGAGAAATGGGAAACCAGTTCAAAATAAATTCAGTGTGGTATGA
Organism: Kogia breviceps; assembly: GCF_026419965.1. NCBI lineage: Eukaryota > Metazoa > Chordata > Mammalia > Artiodactyla > Physeteridae > Kogia > Kogia breviceps. Next base: position 49,660,181 of record NC_081314.1, read on the forward strand.
CTGTTGTAAACAAAGTGTAATAGAGTTTTAGAAGCATATTACAGACTCAAGATACCCAGATCAGTAATTCCTTCAATTATTTTTTTCAGTTTGTGTCTGGTATATGTATCATTTGCAAACTATTCCCATTTTCCATATTAATCTCCTCTTTAGTAGGGCAAATAAGGAAAAGAATAGCATCCTTTGTTGTCGGTAGCGATTTTGAAAACAATGCATGTAACCAAAAGGTCTGGTCAAGAAGTAATATGAAAAGCATACTCTAAATTTAATTTAATGTGGTATATTAAAACTCTTTCTACAATTACTCCAGGATTAAAATCTAAAAACAAAAAGTATATTTTTACATGAAAGGAATTGAAGATCTGAGTTGGATGATGCCACGCTGAGGCAAATATCTTCTTGGTTTTTGCAGTTAATACTAAATCCTCTTCTTTCCCACACACCTACTCTAGCCCCTTCCCCCCAAATTCAATCAGGCCAAAAGCTCTGGGATTTAAATCTATGTTGTAGAAATTAGAAAGTTCTATATAAAAATGTAAATAATCCACAGAGTGGTAATTACATACAAGGAATTAGCTATTGATAGAGAATAGTGCTTGAAAGGTAGAAATCTGAGAAAATGTATAGAATGAGAAAATATAAAATGAGGAGAAAATAAGAAGAAAAAAAATTCCCTTTCTATAGCCAGTACTGTATACCTGTAATGTTTCTTAAAACATTATGATTTTTCACTCTTTATCACAAAATTTTTTCTATTTTACTTTTACCTTTTGATTTTGAAATATTTTCAGACTTATAGAAACATGACAAACATTATACCTAGTACTTTTCTATACACTTCACTGTGCTTCCCCTAATATTAACATATTTATAACCACTGTACAATTATCAAAACCAAGAAATTAACATTAGTAGAACATGATTAACTAATCTACAGTCCATGTTCGAATTTCACCACTTTATCACTAACATTCTATTTTTGGTCCAAGATCCAAAAAGGCTCCCATATTTCATTTAATTACATCTCCCATTATGGGACTTTTTTCATTCTAGTTATGACTAGTGGATTTTTTCTTTACTCTTTATATGTAAGCCAAATCATGATGCTTTCTATAATGTGTTAATATACACAGGTCAGGATATTATTGCTTAAATGAAATACAATGAATTATATTCCCTGTTCAAGTCAGGAATACTCTAAGTATAGCTTTTACAAACATTGTTTCTTTTATCAATGAGATGTTTTTAAGAGAAGTACAAACATTTAAATGACCCATGTAGTATAGAATAGCGAATAACCATATTATTAATGTCAGTTTTATAACAAAACACAAGAGGTACCAAGAAATACAATAAAAGACAATTTAAAGATGAAACAAATAGTATTTGGACATAGGACATATGAATTCTTTCTTTGTTTCTAATAATTTGGATTGAACTCAAAGAGTATTATTTTATTTATTACCTATTAAGTCATTACATCTCTCCCTCTGAATATGTTTTTAATTGTGGCTTAATTAAATAGAAACTTTCAAATAGCATTTTTATACTTATTTTCTTTCAAGATATCAATTCAGTACCTTTGCCCAACAAATATCATTGGTGTTAGGCCATTTGATAAAGACATCTTTCTCTTGTCCTCTTTCAAAGGCAGGGTAAGGCTTCGTTTCATTTACTGAAATTGCTGGATCCTAAAATTAAAATGAAATACAATCCAGGTAACTATGGTATAAAAGTATAGCCACTCTAGTAGCTGTTATAAAATGTTACAATTTTCCATTTTTAGATTATCATCATATTGTATTCTCACATGGACTGACAAAGGGACTGATGGCATAAACTTTTTTTGTTCTAGATTGTCCTCTAAATTCCCTAGAAGGAAAATTTAAGGACTTTTGAAAATGTATTAGCTATGATTTCAAGTAAGATTATAGGTGTTTTTCTCTGTTTTTATATCTTCATGTGATTTCTGGCTACCTACCTTGCTTTCTGCAAGATATTGATGAAATATTCTTCCCACTGAATCACTAACTTTTAAAAATAAATTTATTTATTTTTGGCTGCGTTTGGTCTTTATTGCTGCGCTCAGGCTTTCTCTACTTGTGACAAGCGGGGGCTACTCTTTCTTGCGGTGCGCGGGCTTCTCAGTGTGATGGCTTCTCTTGTTGCGGAGCACGGGATCTAGGCACGCGGGCTTTAGTAATTGTGGCACATATGCTCAGTGTAGTTGTGGCTCGCGGTCTCTGGAGCACAGGCTCAATAGTTGTGGCTCACAAGCTTAGTAGCTCCATGGCATGTGGGGTCTTCCCGGACCACGGCTCAAACCCGTGTCCCCTGCATTGGCAGGAGGATTCTTAATCACTGTGCCACCAGGGAAGCCCCTGAATCACTAACTTGAAGGAATTTTTTTTTTAACATGACAAGCATAAGAAGCAGCCCCAGAGAATAAGTTGAGATTTGTATAGGAATAGAAAATCCATCATCACATTGTGATAGTGTCTGTAAATTGAGACCAGTCTGTAGCTTGGGTGATTACTAGAAAACAAACTGCCTTTGATTGCCAGCTTTATTTAGTCTTAAATCTCTAAGGATACACCTAAGAATGAAGGTAGCCTGTGGCAGCAATGTAAAAGAAATGAAGTGTTAAAGAAGAAAGATTTAGACAGGAGTACAATCCAAAATTATATACTTCATATTTTGAAACACCATTTCCTTCCTCATTCAGGAGAGAAATCTTAACAAAACTAAGATAATAAGGCTCAGATAGAATGTAAAATATAAACACTGACCAGGACAATAATGTATCTCATTCCCTCACTTCTTATTTTGTCAACAAACTGAGGAAGGTCACGGAATTGTTCATCAATCGTAAAGTCTAGTTTCCTTTCCATGTAATCAATGTCTGTGTAATGAACATCCTGAAAGATATAAGAATTTTAGTGGGGTAAGATTCAATAGAGGGGGTTTGTCACATTCTATTATACTTATGAAAGTAATAGCAATATGAAAGTTTCAATTCCTAAGAGAATTAATCAAGTAATGTAATGTTCAAGAAATAAAAGTAGCATATATAGATGCAAAATATTCTAAGAGCAAGTCGTGTAAGTGTTCTGTTTTGTTAACAGTTCATTAAATAGTAATTTTGATTTAGAAGTACAAATTCTTTCAAATCAGTATCTTTTGTTATATAATTTCCAAAGGAAATAGAAAGACAAAGGAGTAAAGGACTTATGAAGTTATGAAATTATATTAAATGGCAATTCGGAATTTTGTACAATATACAGAAATAGGCATTGCTCTATTTCTGAAAACACAGAGCAAATATGGGATAATTTCAAATAATCCTAATATTGCCAAAGGGGAAGAAAGAATTATTAGTAAATCCATCAATAATTATAAAATTATTCTTTTATTATCCACCAAAGTCATTTTTGAAATAACAGCCCAAGCTTAAATAAGCAAAATATTGTTTATAAGTAGGTATTTACAAATATATTTAAAGTAATAAATGCTTTATGAATCTTTAATTTAGGCCTAAATAACATTTAAAAAAATTATTTTCTGTTAATAGACAATTTCTTCTTTTAGGTGTTATAAAAATGTGGCTAGCATAGTAGACCTAATAATGAAAAAATCTCCTTTTTAAAACATTTTTTTCACTTGTGTATTGCTACATCATCAACCTAAAAAATTAATTTCCCTATAATAATGTATTCAGGAACCATATATTGGATTCTACTATAGGTACTGATGTCTTATAAATGAGGTCCTTCTTACTCTTCTTAGAATGAGTTCTTATATACAAAGCATTCTAGATTTCAATGTTTAAATGTTACCAGGAGGATCCCTGAGATTCCTTAATCTTCCTAAAAAATAAAAATCACAGGAAGTGATTATTTCTGGATACTTAAGAATATTTAGTTTCCCAAACACTGAGGGAAGAAGATATTCTGCAAGCCCACTAATTCTGTATTCCAATATGACAACTATCGTCTATTCCATGGCAAAAATCATTGTTTCACCTCGAATTCTTTTTCTGTAATTTATCACATTAGTTGATGAAATAGGTTCCTATTTACTCTTACTCTCAGTTAATAAGAGAAGAAATGTGTTTGACTACCTATGAGACCCAAAGCTTCTGAGAGAAAAGCAAGTGCACAGTGACTTGTTTAGTACAACTCACAGTCATGGAACAGGTGAGAAAGAAGGAAAAGGAATGGTATTATCCCTTTACTTTATCCATCTGATAAAGACTACTATTAAAACTCATATCCAATTCATTTGGTGCTACTAACAAACACTGATTTTTGCCAAATGCTTAAAATAATTTTAAAGTATATGTGTTTATTTCATTCTGGTTTTATAGATGACATATTTAACACCATTTTAAAAATTGATATACATACATAGGGGATCTGAGCAGCCACCATGCCATTATATACTTCTTCAACTTGTGAAGTATTTCTGTACCCATAAAGACATAACTGGAATCCCAAAGCCCAATAAGGTGGCATGACTGGTTGGCCAATTACCTTTGAAAAAAAAAATATTTGTGAACAAAGAGAAATATTTTATATTATAAAAAAGATTATATTTTTGTAATGTGCAATCATACTCTATGGTATTGCTTTGTTACGACTTCTGGAGATGGGCCCAAAAACATATAAAAGTCCAAGATTCCTCCAATTATGCGATATGTTAGAGCAGGAGTTGGTTGAAATGTAACATCTGGAAGTCCAAAATATGATTACATTTTTATCTATGTTATTATTTTATTAAAGTCACATAAAATATGATAAACTAAAAAAAATTGTTTTACCCATTGCATTGCTGTTAAGTAAGAGAACTCCATGAGCATGGTTCTCATCTTCCAGAGCCATGTAATAGGGATGAAATCCATAGGAATTAAGTTTATACTAAAATAAAAAAAACATAGTATATATTTAAATAATAATAGAATGTGAATTTTGTAAATGTAATATTTAAATTCACTCTACGACTGAACCTAGGAATTTAAATGTTCCTTCACTGCACACATAAACTAAGATTGAATTAAACACTTTTTTTAGAAAATAATTTATTTATTATTTGAAGCGTTACTGCGTTAGAGAAAGCGAATGAATATACAAATGTGTAACACTCACAAATACTGCCACATTAACTTATGTAAAAAAACATTGGTTTTAGAATAGTTGGGTTTCTTTTCACAGGTTATGTGCTGTTATTTATAAATTTGTACTTCTTTTTTAATAATAGAATGTTCTATAAATGATTAAACTGATCAAAGTACTCAAACTCCTTAAGTATTTAATGTGATAATATTTAAGTTTATATAATATTTTGATAATATTTTAAACAATAATATGTTGTTTATATACAAAGCATTTAATTTCATTTTCAGCTAGATCTTTTCATTTTTCAGAATAGAAAATCTATACTCAGGGTCATGAAATATCTTGTCAAGGTTACAAAACTTACAAGTTGATGATCCCTAATCAAATTGATATCATTGACACACACTGAATCCCAGTAAATGATTAGCATGTGAAAGAAAATTTATATATTGAGAATCAAGGTTATATGAACCTAATAATGCCAATAATAATGAAGGATTTTTTTTGGCCCCGCTGCAGGGCATGCGGGATCTTACTTCCCAGGCCAGGAGAATGAACCCATGCCCTGCAGTAGGAGTGTGTAGTCTTAACCACTGGGCTGCCAAGGAAGTCCGTGAAGGATTTTAAAGAGGTAAATTTTGGTAGAACATATTCTTTCAAGTGGAATAAATGAAAAACAGCCTTCATAAGTCTGAACTATTGTGATACAAATAAAAGTTGTATGATCACCTAACAATAAAAAGCAGTTATGACATTATACACATTTATAATCTCATACTGAATATATCCTTTAAGTTCACATCACATGTGAAAAATGGAAATGAGCTAGTATTTTTATTAAAATGTATTTTCCATTATATGTTTAGAAAAAATATAGTTTATATCAATTGTGCAATGTATTAAATATTCATGAAATGTACACTATTAATAAGAAAAAACATTGGGAAAAGTGATATGAACATATAAAAACATTTTCTAAAGCTGTAACTTGCAATATAACCTCATAAAAATGCACAACTGCAGCTTAGGGTAACAAAGGAAAAAGCATCAAATCTTTATCTAAGGAGTAGAAAAAAATTTCACAGAGAAGCCAATTATTTTCTAAAAGCTGAAAGTAAACATGTATTTGACAGGGAATTCTGAATCTGAATATTCTTTCTATGCAGTTGAGAGGGTAAGGAATTGGGCCACAACCTCACTTCTCGCTGTAGTCAATGATGTTATCCATTCGATCCTCTACTTTCACCTGTAATTTATGGTGATTTTTCATTTGTTTTTCAGAAAATCACTCTAGCAGCTCTTGGGATCTCTAGCCCCCTTTCATTGCTTCAATATTGAAGTACAGGCCTACAAAAGAAGTGGCTGGGGTCTGAATCATGGTCTTCGTTGCCACTTGGGGTAGTCAAATATTGGTACCTACACCAGGTGGTTGGTCTCTTGTGAACATTCCCCAAGTATGCCAGTTCAGATCTCGCTTAAATGCTGTGTGTTCCACTTCCCCAAAACCATATATATATTCTGATGGTAGGCGTGTAGATATTTGAATGAACTGGCTGTTAAAAGCAAATCCAGGAAGGCGAGAATCCCAACTGAAAACAAAAGAAAACAATTTTATTCCTGTATACACATACAAAAAGTATCACAAATAATAATGGTAATTTTCTCTTAGGTGATATGAAAATCAATTGTATTTTTCTCTATAGGCCTTATCATACCCAGATACAAATGGAATTAGGTAATTTTCCTAGTAAATTTTTTGGCTAAGTTAAGGAATATCTAAAATATGTTTCATATATTCATATATTCATAATCATATTATGGCTACATTTGTCTTTAGACATATATTGCTTTTTAAAATAAAATTAATATAAAGTTATCATTAATATATGACCTAGAAGTAATATATGTCCTAGGAATTGAAAGTCCTTTATTGTCTGGTTCCCTTGAGATAATCAGTAAATTTTTACTACATATAGAATAAAAATAAATCAATATCAAAATAAACTATAAGGTATAATGGATATTTTAATTCTAAATTCTCTCTATTACTATTCCCAATCATTTTCTTATTCTTCTGCTTTGTATTTATAAAAACATGTGTTTATGAAGAAATCCAGAAGAAGTGTTTTACAGAGAATGTCATTTGCAAGAAGAAGATAAAAGAAGAAGAAAAGAAAGTTGACAGGGAAAGGAAACATAAGTATTAAAAAGAATTTGAGACATATTCAAATTTTTTTTTTTTTTTTTTTTTTTTTTTTTTTTTTTTTGCGGTATGTGGGCCTCTCACTGTTGTGGCCTCTCCCATTGCGGAGCACAGGCTCCGGACGCGCAGGCCCAGCGGCCACGGCTCACGGGCCCAGCCGCTCCGCGGCATGTGGGATCTTCCCGGACCAGGGCACGAACCCGTGTCTCCTGCATCGGCAGGCGGATTCCCAACCACTGCGCCACCAGGGAAGCCCCTCAAATTTTTATATTAATGATTTTGGAAAAGTATTTACTAAAGAATAATGCTTCTTGAATAACAATAAATAATGCTTCTGCATCAGGAATTTTCTACAGAATCATTTTGCTTCTTATCCTTTGGAACAAACCTATTATCATAACAACAAAATTTTAAAACCATATAAACATAATTTTCTTCATTATTTGTATCCATACTGATAATACCTGAACACATTGTGACAGCATCTTGTAAAGGATAGCAGGGCAAGCTTAAATTACATAGAAGTATCTTTTAATACACTGTAGTTTGTAGAGCTTTTTACCAAATAAATGTAATATTTTAAAATTTATATTTATTCATTAGACATAAAAACATATCTATATGTGTATATCTTAATTTCCTTTCATTAATTCCTGGCAAAGATAGTATTAACTTTATCAAATTCCAGGACCAAAAAACTCCAATATCAATAGTTCTAATAAAATATTTACATAACACATTTCCAACTACTTATTTTGACAACACTCATCATGCTTTTCAATAGGAGTCTTGGTATTGGTTCTCATCTTGATTAGAAGAATGGGTCTGATATTTAATAATGAAATTCATCACATCCAAAGTGTAAATAAAATTTTACACCAACTGTTAATGGTTTGCTAACTTTAGTTTTTAAATGTTAAAATAAGCCAAATTATTTAATACATACACCTAAAACCATTTTTGGTGTGATGACATGCTAGCACAGTGAAAATATCCTTCATATCAAATGACCGAATCACTTACATAACTCTTCCTGTGCTTCTCCTTCGAATCTGGATGCCAAAAGGATTTTCCTTGATTTCAACATCATAAAGTCTATTTTCATAAGTACTTGTCGGTGTAGCTGGAATGTTTAATGGTACTGGAACTTCATATCTCTTATTTTGGAGGTCATAAATCTATTACAGAGAAATAATGAAAACAGATATGTTTTGTTCTTATTGCCAACATATTAGGTACATATCATTAAATAATTTAAATAATGGTTCAAACAAGAATATTAGAATTCTTATCATAATTCCTAATTTTGTATCCATGGCCCATATATCTATAAAGAATTCCATACACATAAATCGATATGTAATGGACTCAAATTATGTACTGTATTTTACCTGTTTTAATGTTTTATAATTCATTTTTCCATACAATGAGAATTCTTCAAAAAGAGAACTTTAAAACTAAATATTCACTTATATGCATACACAAAATTATTTATCACCTCATGGTTAGACAAAGTTGTTTGAACTTTTTTGCCTTATGTATGATCTTACAATGAATATTAGTACTAAGTTATCTTCATTCATGTCTTTATTTCCTCAGTACTTTACTTATAAGTGATAGTATTAGATCAGAGTATTCTAACATTTGTAGGATCCTTGATAAACTATTGGTAAACTGTTTTCCAGAATTATTGTACTAATTAATATTCTCACTAAAATGTGTACTCTAATACTATTATATGTTAGACTAAAAAGCATTTATTTCTCAAACTGTCATTTATTTCCTTGCTGATGAGGATAAACCATTTTCTACATGATTATTCAACATTTAGCTTTCCCATTCATTGTATTTGCCTTTAGTTCCTTTTATTTTTAATGAGTATAAGTACTTTAATATTTTATTTAAAATTTTATTTCTTCTTCTGTTAAATGGCTGCTTGTGAGGTCTTAATATTTTTCTTGATTGTATGAGTTGAAATTGCTTTCCATTTATAGTTTTCTTAATGGAGTCCCTTGGAGCTCTTAAGTAAAAAAAAAAATTGCTAAGTGTAACTATTGAAAGAAATTATCACTTTTGTATTTCTTATTGCATTGGCCAGAAAATTCAGATCACTGTTTAAAAAGAAATAATGGAAATAGTAAGCATCCTATTGTGTTTATTTTTTCTGTTTTGTTTATTTTAATGGGACAATCAACATAGTCCAATTCTAAGTGATTTATCAATTTATCAAGAATTTAAATAATTAAAAAATCACCACTATATGTTTAATTATTCACAAAGCAAAAACAAAAAAAATTATTTACTGTTCATCTAGCTATGAGCTCTGTAGGGAAAAAAAGCTTTACTTTATAGAATCAAAATATCATCGGGCTTCCCTGGTGGCGCAGTGGTTGAGAATCCGCCTGCGGATGCAGGGGACACGGGTTCGTTCCCCGGTCCAGGAAGATCCCACATGCCGTGGAGCGGCTGGGCCCGTGAGCCATGGCCACTGAGCCTGCGTGTCTGGAGCCTGTGCTCCGCAAAGGGACAGGCCACAGCAGTGAGAGGCCCACGTACCGAAAAAAAAAAAAAAAAATCATCAACCCAATTAATAATCCTTAGTATTACATGAAAAATCCAAGCACCAAATCTATTTAAAATCTGTCTTGAGAGATGAATCATGCATTGAGATACTTTATATTAAACATACCTTAAACTGCAGCATATCATCTTTATGATATTTCACCTCCACATGAAGAGTTGGGATGGGATCAGAAGGTAGCTTTATTCGAGCTTTTACAGTATTCAGCTGGAGGTCAGCTGTTATACCCACTGATGAGTAATGAGTTGACTGGACTAAGTAAGAGTTATCTTCTTTAGGAAAGTAACACTCAGGTGCTTTGGATCCTAAAGGAGCCTAAAAACAAGACAAGTTCATTGTCAGAAATTGTAAGCATTGTAATATTTTTTTTAAAAAATAACGTAGACATGTTAATCACACGTTGTATGATTTACAATGTTATTGTTTAATACTAAAATGAAATTGCAGTCATAGCACAAAATATCTATTAGGCAACATGACACACCATGTACTAAAATGTTTAGAATATTTATATTTTGACTCTAAAGATAGGTAGAGCAGAACAACCAAATGCCATAGTTTTTCAATTCAGAATATAGATGATTGTGTTGTCTCTGAAAATAATTCAGTTTATTACTCATAACTTTTGATCCCAAGCTTGTTTTTACACTTCTTATTGATTACTGCCTTTTTTGTGTGTGTAAAATGACTCTACAATAACCCTCAGAGTGGCATAAATTTAAAGTTCTTTTCTTTTACTTATAATCAAAGTATATTATTCCTTATTTCATGACATCTTTCTATTGGTTAATTACATCCTGACCAGTATTATAATAGAAACTGTGGCCAAAGATCAGGGCTAATTGGTTTGTATAGGGGTGGAAGCTAAGACTTCAGAAAAAGAATGAAACACTATGGCATTGATGGCTAGTTGCATTACCACAATCCATTCTCCCATCTTTCTTATTAAATTAATATATTGTTGGAAGAAGAAATGTGCCCATCTATATTTCTCAGTCTCTTTTGAGGAAGTTGTGACCCCCTCCCCAAATCTCCTTAAAAGTAAAGGATATAAGCTGATTAAATTAGGGTATCCTTTGCTCTTCCACCTTCCAGTCCTGGAATGCATATGTAATTGTATAATAAAACTTTGTGGATGAAAGACAAATGATAAATAGAGGACATTGACAACATTTAGATACCAGAATATTAGTCCTGGGATTTTTTCTGTAATAGAAAAATAAATCCTGTCTTGTTTAACCAAATCAGATTTTAGGTCTCTGATACTTTCAGCTTCAGGCAATCCTTAACTGATAGGAATACTTCAGTACTCATTCCAAAGGCATGGAATCGAGTGCCAATGGAACCAGGAAAATTATTGACTTTAGAAAACGACTTTAGAAAGTCTGTGTATGTCTGCTTCATAGCTATATTTCTACCCAGTATCATTTTCCCTTTATCATTTTATGTGTTCTCATTTATCTTTCTTGGTAGTTTATCAGCATTGTTATTTTTTGTAGTTAGGATGAAAATAATCTTGTGATTTAATTTATGGAAACTGTATAAATCCCATCTAAACCACCCCTTTTCATATAATCTCGCTCCCTATGTCCCTCACTTGCTTTCTTATACTCAGTTGCAAAACAACAATGCTGGAAAAATAACCTATCCTCTACATTCTCAGTGCCTACAATTGTGTGGCTGAATGGCTTGAAAAATTCACACAATCATGTAGACTGCTCTCCCTTTATATAATCATGAAAGTGAGAGTGGGTCCAAAAGATCAATCATACTATTTGCCTAGTTCACTCACTATCACACTGCCCTGAAAAACATTTTCCTTTTTTCTCCAGTCACAAAAACCCTCCCTATTCTCATCGTCTCCTAATGATTTTTGTTAGTATAGAAAGGAATGCGATTGGGAGAAAAATCAGAATGAAACACCACAACTGCCCACCACCTCTTTACCTCCTGTTACAAAATATGCATGATCTACGCTTCTATCTAAGGTGAACCATTTCATTCGTGCACCCAATCCCATGCCTCCTTGCCAACGAAGACATTTCTCCTGCTATTCTCAATTCTCTGTCCTGCATCACTAATATTCCACTTATTATAGGTTATTCTCAATGGCATAAACCAATTTGATTTCTCCCATCTTAAAAGAAACTGTCACCTCACTCATTTCTCCAATTACTGCTCTATTTTTTAATGCTCTCCTTAGAGCAAAATATAAAAGGTTCGCCATATTCACTATCTCTAATTTGTCTCTTCATTTTTACTGGAATCTCATTCTCACTCTGACCAGGCTTTAACTCCCAGCACTCCATCAGTATTTCTCTTGTAATAGTTACCAAAGACTTCCATGCTGCCAAATCCATACTTCAGTTTCTAGTTCTTATTTTACTGATTTATAAGTATAATTTGCATAGTTGATAATTTTCTCTGTCTTGAAACGCCTTGTTCACTTGGCTGATAGGAAGCAACATTTTCTTTGTTTTCAACCTACTTCTTTTACAATTCGTTCTCAGTCTCTTTTCTGGTTCCTTATCATTTCCCTGAGTCTAAATGTTGGATGATTCAGGGTTTAGTTTTTGACCTTTTCCCCTTTCTATTCAAGCTCATTCCTTTGATGCTGCCCTCTCATCACATGATTTTAAACACTGTATATATGCTGACTCTAAATTTTAGATCTTACCAATGACATAAAATTTTCAATTTCATTAGTTTACATCTCACAATTGGAAAACTGCACTTGGATTTGTATTGAGTACCTCAACCTTAATTTGTCTAAATCTTAACTCTTCCCCTCCATGTTCGTTTCTGCACAGTTTTGTCAATCTTTGTTACTATCAAATTTCTTTTTTCCAGCTGTTAAAACCAAAAACTTGAAGTCATTTTTACTCTTCTCTCATATTCTATATCCAATCAAGGAACAACACTTTTTGGCTTTATCTTAAAAATATGTAGAAAAGTCAAACACTTATTACTAATTCTACCATTACCACTGTGACTCAATCTACCAATATTTTATTTTGATTACTGTAACAGCCTCTTTCCTGGTCTCCCTGCCTTATTCTTCTAACAGTCTGTTCTCAATACAGAAGCCATTATGGTCCTATTAAGATGGAAATTTAATCTTCTCATTCATCTTTTCAAAACTCTTCAGAAGTATTCTATCTTGGAGTAAAAATCTTAATCCTAAAAATGGTCTAAGTAATTGATCTACATTATTTGTTACCATATGTCTATAATTTCATCTTCTGCTGTTCTTCCATTCACTCATTCTGTTTCAGACACGAAGGCCTCCTTGCTGTTTGTGGACTATACCAGGTACATTCTTACTTCAGATGTACTTCAGGTTGATGTATTTTCTTTCTGGAATATTCCTTCCTTTCTTTCTTTCAACTTCTTTAACCAACACCACCTTATCAAAGAAACCTTCCGTGTACAATCATTAAAGTAACACCACTTCATTCTCCACTCCTCCTTCTCCTTTTCTGCTTTATTGTTCTCCATAATACTTATCTAACGTAAAACATAATTTTTTAGGTTATCTGTTTGTTCTCCCACACTAGAATATAAACTCTATCAGGGAAGAGGGTTTTGTTTATTTTCTTAATCTAAAACAGTGCCTAGAACATAGTAGTTCTCAAGTATTTGTTAAATGAATCAATGAATAAACAGGACGGTCCAAAGAAACATACATTTTCTAAATCATCATATTTAATGGACTTCTAATGCTAACGCTTCACTTGTTTGACTTAAAAATCTATAAGGTGTTGAATACTAATATAGTAATGGGAAAAATAAAGTTTTCACATTTTCTTATTAGAAGTTATTGGAGCTTTAGTATCCATCATTTATGTTAATTTTTAAAACTTTTATATTGGAGTATAGTTGATTAACAAGGTTGTGCTAGTTTCAGGTGATAATGAGAGTAAGTGACCATGCACTGATTGCAACAGAGAATGGGTATGGATTTGAATGAAGAGCTGCAATTTAAAAAGAAGATTTTGGAGGCATATTGGAAAGATACTTCACTATTTGGCTTTTATTGATTTCATTATCTTTTCTCCTCCTCACTTCTTTTCTTCAATTCTTCCATAAACTTTCCTAGTGGTAAAGATTATGCTACTTTATCAAGCAATGAGAGGAATGAGGGACATTTCTCTGGTGGCAGAGATTCTATATATTCCCTCATATAAGTGCAGACATTTCTGGGAAGTTGCTGGCAGATGTGTCTAGACTCTTCTCAGTGTTATAACACATGCATTTAATTTATTGATTATATGAAATAATTTCTTTTTTTGCTGACAAACCCAATGATGTAACCAAAAGTTCAGAATTTAAAAAATAAAACAAGTGTAGCAAGAGGGGACTTTTCCCATATCCCTTTCTGTAAAAAATGTCTACTATCAATGACCATCATTGTTGTTGAAAGTTTTTTTTTAAAATTAATTTATTTTATTTATTTATTTTTGGCTGTATTAGATCTTTGTTGCTGCACGCGGGCTTTCTGTAGTTGCAGTGAGCGGGGTCTACTCTTCCTTATGGTGTGCAGGCTTCTCATTGCGGTGGCCTCTCCCATTGAGAGCACAGGATCTAGGTGTGCAGGCCCCAGTAGTTGTGGCATGCAGGCTCAGTATTTATGGCTCCTAGACTCTAGAGCACAGGATCAGCAGTTGTGGCGCATGGGCCTAGCTACTCCACGGCACGTGGGATCTTCCAGGGCCAGAGCTCGAACCTGTGTGCCCTGCATTGGCAGGAGGATTCCTAAACACTGCACCACCAGGGAAGCCCTCTTCTTGAAAGTTTGACCAAAATTACTGGCAGAAATTGTCACCTCTTAGTGGAACAGATACAGCCCATCAATCAATTTCAGAAATTTTAATAACTTGAGATAATGCTTTTGAAAGACTACCCCCTACTGGCATAATACCTTGCTCAATTAAGCTAGTCAGCCACAACTAACATCTAACAGAGTGCAACAAATACAGTTCTAGTTTATTAAATAAAGTAACACTATCCAAAATGCCTGGAAAGCAACTTACATGTCCATTTAGTCTGGCATTTACTAAATTATGTCGTTGGAGAATTAATTAAGATAAAGATAAATTATCTATTAGAAGTCCTAATTTCAAATTCCAAATGCTTCTCTAGCTGAATTTAGTTTATATGCTGTAGAATTAAAATTATAATATGTACGGTTTACTTTGAAACATTCATGTGAAAGCCATATCATGAATAATTAAAATTCTTATTACCGTTTCCCATAAGCAGCCACGTTCTTCACAGCGTTGTTTAGTTGCAATGTCTGCATCTGGATAACAAGTAAACTTTTCAACTTCCAAGAAAGTTTGATCCCATTGAACAGTAAAGTTTCTTCCAAGGTTAAACATGAGATTGTAAATTAGTAGATTCTTTGAAGAGAAAGAAAACATTAAAATATTTCTTACCACTGGACAATTTAAAAATACTTAACATTTTAAAAATGCAGCAACCCCACAGCAATTCTTCAAATCAAATCATTAATAATTTTAATATAATACTAAAAGAAAGAATAGAAAAGAGAAAACATGGCATGCCACTGAAATAGCTAGAATCTCAACAGTACTCAAAACTATAAGAAATTATAGAATACTGATGGAAAACATTATCTTTAAATCCAGATGTGTTCAATTATCAGTTCTGATACTTAATGCTCATGAATCTGGGGAAATAATCTACCCTGTTTTATCTTCAATTTCCTCCCACTGTAAAATGGGGATAATGAATAAGTTATCTATGAAATTTAAAACACCTAGCATAATGCTTGGGGCATACCAGGTATGAAATAAATATTAGTCCCCTAAAGGAAGAAAAAGGGAAGAAAATGTTGACCACTTAGATTGATTTGGAGGCTCCCAGAGTCAGAGGAGGGAATATTATTTATTTATTTTCCTAATTTTATCCACTGCTTATAATATTTGAGGGACAAGTTAGAGAGGAGATAACATGGTATTATGCAAAAAGAAAAAAAAAGTGGAAGGATAGTGTACAAGCACAGGAGAATTAAAAAGATGTATCTACAAGTGTCTTTGTAAATATTTACATTAGCATTAAAATAGAAACTGGTATAAATTGGGATTGTAAAAACATAATAAAACAATTTTGTATTATACCCACTTGATAATCTTTGTTAGAGTCATAAAGTTCTCAATAAGCCTGTATTATTTAAATGTATATTGATTAGTTCTTATAGTCCTAGGAATATATACATTATAGTGTATTTACTAATAAAAATAATTAACCAATACATATTTTTATGGAAATTCCTAAGTGAAAAAGTCTGGGCCAGAGGGCTTAGAAGCTAGAAAAAAATCCTCTAAGAAAATGTCCTACATCTCAATTTAGAAGTTATGCTAACATTACTAATATTTAGGAATATAGGAATGGTAGAAAAGTAAATGCCAATAAAAATCACTTCCATGTTTTAAATTATATTTGTCTAACATTTTCAATAATTAATTTTTTACCTGAACCAACATTATGATTAAATATGACATTTTACATATGAGGAAGCTGAGATAATGAGAGATTAATTGTGTTTAAATGCACAGACTGCAGGGTTGGAATTTGAGCCCAATTCTGTTACTCCTTTTCCCTCTCTAGTACACTTGTTAAACAAGGCAAGAACTAGGATAAGAAAGGGACTACTAGAAGGGGAGACTGTAAACAAAAATTTGAAAGAGAAGTACAAGATATATTGAGGACAAAGGGAGTTCATGAAAGGAGAAGTAGAGAGAAGTGAAGAAATGGATTCAATCATTATCTTAAGAAGTCTTAAATGAAAAGGTAAAACTTTTAGATTCTTTATTGTATGCAGTAAGTACGAGTTCAGGGTAGGAGAATGGTATCAGAAAAAATATTAGAAAAGCATACATAAGTGATATCCAAGATAAAATTAGAGAGGGAGAAGTAGTATCAATTCACCTTAAGGTTGATATCTCAACATAAACTGAGATAACCTAAAATGGAATATTGCCAGCAAAAAGAAAAGAAAAGAAAGATATGTAATGAAGAAAAAAAAATCACAAAACCAACAGGCTGAATGGTTATATAATGTTAAATATGAGAGTATGTGATAACTAAAATATATTAAGATTGTATTTACCTGGTTGGAAGTATCATAAGTGAAATTGTAGTGAGCTCTCATTGGTTGATTATCTTCCATCACTGAAACTTCTGTAACAGTGTCTATCAACCCAAGGATTTTTATAGTCTCAAATGCTAAAGTGGTTCCTTCTTGGTATGACGAATGTGTGCATATAATATCTAATTTGTTCTGAAAAATGTATATAATATTATATATCAAGTAGAAGGTCATTGGATACAAATCAGAAATAACAAGAGTATTTATATTGGTTAAATCTTATAGTTCTAAAAATGTATAAATTATAGTATATTTATTAAATAAAAATAATTAACCAATACATATTTTTATGAAAATTGCTAAGTGAAAAACTCTAGACAAGAGAGCTTAGGAATTAGCCAAAATTCTAAGAATGTTCTACATCTCACATAATTTAGAATTTATTTATGCTGATAATACTAATAATTTAGTATTAAATTATAGCATTATTTGGTATTTAATAATATAGTATAATAAGAAAAGAAACAATCATCTATCCCTCCATTCCCAACAGCTCTTCACATCAAAGTACCCTATATAAATACACTTATTAGTAACTCTTTAAAATTATTTTTTATACATGCTGTAAAATTATTTTCAGAGAAAAATTATGCATGATGCAAATCATGTATATTCCTTCTCATTCTCTTCATTGGTGAGGAATAAATTATCTTTGGCAAAAAAGAATATATGAAGAAATCTAACTTCTACAAAAAGCATTGGTACTAATTATTCAAAATTTAATCTTGTGCATAGCTTTTTCATTTTCACCCCAAATCCATGATAGTCACTGCTGTGATTGGTATATTAAAACATTTTCAAATATGTTGCAATTATTTGCCCAGGACATATTGCTTAAACCAGACATAGTGCTACCAGAAGTCTGAAGATTTCTGTGCATCAATTTCATCAACAGAAACTCATCTATTACATTGAAATATAAAAATTTAAGGTAATTCATATATAATTTAATAATTTAAATTGAACAATTTCTTTTGTTTCTTTCCACTGATTTCTGGAGAAAAATGTAACATCATTCCAAGAAAAGGCACAATCTAGACATTAACAAGGTATTATATTTAGCTATGTGTTCAAGGAGAATGCTTACATTAGAAACTGAAAATGTATATAAAATGTAGTTGCTATTTTGGATGGTATCTGAAATGGTGAAAAAAAAGTTATCAGATCAAAATGTAATGTTAAATTCTGTTTTATTTTTACAGTTAGACAACACAGGGGATTTTTAAAACATAGATATTATTTATTAATGAAGCAAATTAAACAGATTATTCTTTTAAATTAAGGTTCTTAATTATCTTTAAATGAAACGATTTTGGTCGTTTATTTTCCCAGGAAGTAAGGTAATGAATGCATCTTTGCCCAGTTTGATTTTTCAAAGACTTCTAAAATAGTTCTGGAAATTCAGAGAGCACAAAACTTGTAGTAAAATATATATAATTATAACTATTTTTTGAATGATATTTTATCTCTTTTTAGTAAACTGTAGAACATTCAGCTTATTTTGGGAAGCCATGGCACACCACAATTTTGGTTTGTATCTTTCAATATGTTTTTTCATTATTTGAAGAATGAGTGACTGTGGAGACGTTAAAGTTTCAAATAAACTTTAATGAGAAAAATTGAAGAAAACAATTATTTTCTGCATCATATATGTAACAATGTATCATAACTTTTTATCAACATGTTTCTTTAACAGGAAACTAAAGATTATAACTAAAATAATTAGGAAGAAACAGGGTAGAAAATGTAAAGGGAATACTAGGATTTATATACAATACTTTGAATAACATTAATTTACTTAAAATTTTAATCCTAGGAAATAAAAATAGAATCAGAACCCAAACTGAAGGTCATTTTATTGTCTTGTGTTTGATTGATTATTCAGAAAATTTTGATTTTAACTTTTTAACACACTTCAGTATATAGATATCATATTAAATGACTGACTAAATCATAACTCCATATTTTTAACCATTTTATATGACTAAATTATCAATATTTTTTGCAAGTAGAAAAAAGAATGAATTTGGAAATATTTATATAATCTGAGAAATGAGAATAACCTGAAAATCAGGTTCCACTTGCTACCAATAGAGGTATTATCTCAACAACATTCTTTACCTGATGATTATGAAACAATTTACTTCTGCTGGAATCCTCTCTTACAGAATTTCTATGTAGTAAATACTTTGAATCTATTCTCAGGGCAGAGCTCACCCTAGTGTGTTTGACTCTAAGGTATTTGAGAAAGAGGGAGAAGGCTGGTGTGCTGGCGTAGAATGAGAAATGGAGAATGGTAGGGCACAGTTTGTATGTGTGTGTGCATGCGTGTGTGTGTGTAAAATGTATAGGACATAGTGAATGCTCTAGGTCTTGGTAAAGACTGTGGCTCTTAATTGAGTAAAATGGAGAATTGATAGAGGGTTTTGAGCAGAAGTGTGATGATTTGAATCATCTTTTAAGGGGATTACTCTATCTGCTGGTTGGTGAATAGAATGTAAAAAAAGGGGAATTGACAAGAGCTATTGACCTAGAGACCAGGTAGGGAGCTATTGCAGTAATTAAAATGAAAAGTAGTGATGATAATGGTGGAGTTTATGAGAGAACAAGATCAAGGTGGAACCAAGAGAAATTCCTAGGTTGTGACAGACAAGAGTGAACTCTAAAGTTTTTGGCATCTTGTAGAGATGAAATTACCATCAACTGACAAGGGGAAGACAATATATCTGGTGGAACAGATATATTGTGGTAATCTACATATTCATAGGAGATAAGATTTAAAAAAGAACAGAATTTTTTCATAGTTTCCATATTTTCAAAATTGTAAGAGAGCACACCAATACATAGGCTATTTCTTGGAGTTAATTTAGAGATATTTGGATGTTTCATATACCATATACAAAGGCATATAGGGCATTCTTTAATATATATGAAAAGTAGTGAGCTATAATAGAAGGTAAACTATAATTTTTTATATGTACATATATAAAACACATACCTAAGAGCCCTCTATTAAAAAATGAGATTAAAAAACCTTAAATTTATGAGACTGATTGTAACTAAGTAAATTCAAAGAGATTAATTTTCTATGGCATAATTTAATATTAGCAAAAACGACTCTTTTTATTCCCTTGGTGTACTGAATTCTCAAATTTGGGTCTAATTAAATTAAAGATATTTAATAATTGAAATAAATTGTGACACATTTATATGGCAAAATCTTTATCTCAAATAATTTGACATTAAATAACTAAAGGTTTTTATTGAAGTATAGTTGATTTACAATGTTTCAGGTAAAGCAAAGTGATTCAGTTATACATATATATAATATATGCTTTTTCAGATTCTTGTCCATTATAGTTCATTAAAATATATTGAATATAGTTCCCTGTGCTATCCATTAGGTCCTTGTTGTTTATCTATTTATATATATAGTATTGAATTTGTTAATCCCAAATTCCCAACTTATCTCTTCCCTGTTACATTAATTAACTAAAGCCTTAATGTTGGTTTTATTTTACAGTAATAAAACTTTAGTTTTAACCACTATAATCATATAATATAGTTGAAAATAGGATGCAAATTATACATCTGTGAATTTATTAACTATTTTAATTTTTATACAGTAATCTAATAAAGATATTTATATTTGTCAGACTTTTTATGATAAACCAAAAGATAAAACCAAATATTGTAATTAAATATAATTTAAAAACCAATGTTAAATTTCATAAAGTAACCTAAAATCTTAAGATAGATAAAAAACAACAATTAAAAATTAAAACTTGTGACATTTTTGTGCAATTTTATAATAAAGGCAAAACTTCCCATCATTAAAATAAACATTTAAAAACATATCAGTCTGAAACTTACCTTTAGTTTCTCCATCATCCCAGAAAAAGTCTCCTTTTGCTGTGTTATCTTCATCTAAAGCAACTATAAGTCCTAGAGGATTATTTCGGCTGTTAAGTAAGTTTGGGTGAATATATGATTAAAATTAATGTATAATAGTGAAATATCCTATAAATAAATCCATTTCAACATAAGGGACTTGTAGGAGTTCTGCATTCACATGAGAACACTGATATTAATAAAATTCATGTCTATACATATTAGTAATTTATCAATGAGAAAAATAATTCATATGCTTAGAAAATAAATGAAAGGAATAAATACAATATGGAGGGCTTCCCTGGTGGCACAGTGGTTAAGAATCTGCCTGCCAATGCAGGAAACACAGTTTCGAGCCCTGGTCTGGGAAGATCCCACATTCCGGGGAGCAACAAAGCCTGTGCACCACAAATACTGAGTCTGCTCTCTAGAGCCTGCTCTCTAGAGCCTGTGAGCCACAACTACTGAGCCCACGTGCCACAACTATTGAAGCCTGTTCGCGTAGGGCCTGTGCTCCAAAACAAGAGAAGCCACTACAATGAGAAGCCCACGCACCACAATGAAGAGTAGCCCCCCCGACGCTCACTGCAACTAGAGAAAGCCCATGCACAGCAACGCCTACCCAACACAGCCAAAAATAAATAAATTAATTAAATTAATTTAAAAAACACAATATGGAATTTCTTGGGGGCCAAGACACCACCAAAACTGAAACGGTATAAAAATATTTCAATTCAAACAACAAAATTAAATATATCTTATGATTGATTAATTCAACATGTATTTGTCACATACACATTAACTCTAAATTGCAGTGTACCAAGGTTACAAAACAATGAAAAGCACTACAAAATAAAATTTTAAATGCTAAGTGGACTCTCTAATAGTCTTACAAATGAAGCTAATTCTATCATGTGAAATGAAACATGATGAATATTATTTTAGTTATATATTGCTATAGGTTTTTAAACTTAAAATGAGGCTATACAGTCCAGGTAACTGCTCTATACAGAATATATTCCTTCCAACATGCACTTATCAAAGTGTATGTGTCTCTTGTTCAATACACTCTAGAGTATAACCAATTATTTTGAGAACATAGTCATGAAACAGTTAAAATATGAAAGTAATCAATTCTAGAAAACAAAAATAATTAAGTTACTAACACACATCCATTCACTCATTAATTTGTTCCTTCAACAAATATTTAGAGAAAATCAGGAACCTATTCCATAATAGGCTGACACTATTATTGGTTTGGGGACTAAAGCAGTGAAAAGTCAAGTCTGCCTTCATGGAGTTTATAGTCTGGGGGAGTAGACACACTACATACAAGAAAAAGTAAAAATGTAATTCCAGATATTCTTAATGTTATGAAGAAAATACAGCAGATTAAGGAATAGATATCTATTGGGGTGTTGTAGAATATGGGGAAATGCGTAGATTCAATATGACACATACTGTCCATGTACCCAGAATGAATGTTGCAATATAAAGCAACAGAATTTTCAAGTTTCTGCTTTTTTTCTAAATAGTTCTGAAATGTATTCTTACTGAAAGACTTAGTTTCTATCTTGTTCTTTACTTAACAGAAATATCTACCTCATTTATTAACTTAAAACGTTTTAGCTGAAAGAAAAACATTGTGACATTTATGTATTGAAAATCCAGATATGTAACAACTGACACTTTACTCAATTAATACTTCATTTTTTATTAAGAATCAGCAGCTCACTTTAATTATATATATTCTTTAGAGAATGTCAGTACATTTTGG
This sequence comes from Kogia breviceps, assembly GCF_026419965.1. Taxonomy (NCBI): domain Eukaryota; kingdom Metazoa; phylum Chordata; class Mammalia; order Artiodactyla; family Physeteridae; genus Kogia; species Kogia breviceps. The sequence goes on from NC_081314.1 coordinate 49,682,921, forward strand.
CATGGGAAATTTCTAATCTATGCTTATTTTTTAAATCAAGAAGTTTGTAGTAATATACATAATTTGATTCTTTTTTTTATAACCATGATGGTTATATGTAAGAAGTCCTTACATATATCAAATATCTTCTGGTGAAAAAGCTAAGTATCAATATTTGATTCTTAATAAAAATGTGAAACATTAAAACTTGAATTATATTTCAGATTTCAGTTAATGCCTTTTCATTTTACCTTGCTGTTGTAGTTACAGCAGGTTGTTGAATGGGGATAATGTAACCTCCTCTAAGATGTAATCCTATTTTGTCTGCTGGAAGATACATATCAACACGTTGTCCTTTCCATGGCCTTTTTGCACCCTAATATTTGGAAGATAAAAATATTTTTTTTCATTATTGTAAAGAATTTAAACCCCATTTTACAAGAATTACACATAGAAATAATTCTTATGAGAAATTTGTGTCATCTTAGTGAATATTAACATATCATTTTCTAACTTTTAAAGAAAACTCTTCAGTTTACTGATGAAATATGGGCAAAAATAAGTTTGGTTTCACACACAAAAAAATCAACATAGAGAAATCCATTTTCCCTTCTACAATAATTAACAATATTCTTAATTAGCACTATTTTTTATTCTTTGTATTGGTTTAAAGTTAACCCTTTCTCAAGAAAGAGTTTTTAAAAAATCATTTCTTATAAAAATAAAGGGTCTGCTTAGAAAATATAAATGCATTACAAAATACTTTCCTTTTAAATAAATATTCTCAGAAGGTCTTGGTCAATTAAAAATAATAGGTTGTGTGTATGAACCCTGCTACGTTGCCTTTTCAAGATTGAGATGAAAATCTTTCCCAAAATTACAATATACCATATAAAAATAAATGTTTAAGATTAAAATACTCAATTCTTCTGGCCATGAGATGAATATGTAAAATAGGGACATTATTAAAATAAGTTACTACTCCTTCTTAAAATTACTTGACCTTTTATTTCCACAATTTAAAATGGATAACTCTTTACACTAAAGAATATAACTTCATATTAATCACGTGCAACAAAACATATACTTTCTCACATGCAACAAAATGTACACCCACACAGACTCTTCCACATTATTAAAATTTGGAATTATTATTTTTTATAATAATAACAGAACTACTGAAAAAAAGATATGCTGTGTGTTTGGAGTTAAGTTTCCATGTACAGATGTTGAGCAATATGTACTTGTGATCTATTATTATATCAAGGTTACTTACAGTTTCAAAATCATACCAAGTAGCATTAGGGATGTATGCACTCACTGTATCTGCTCCCTAAAATAGACAAGATAATTTATATAGAGATATATACTTTTTACTTCAATATGTATTGGAAGAGAATCACATCAAATGTTAAGTTGGATTTTCATAGTGAAGTGAAAAGAAACTTCCTTTGTATTGTTATACTCCAATATTTTCTATATATAGTAATCAAAAAGCTATTTTACTGGCTTTAGATATTATAATGTAAAATATTCCTAAAGCAAAGATGAAATGAATTTAAGTGGCAACTAAAATAATGGATACATGCATTTGTATTGCTGTAATCTACATGGTAATTGTGAGTGTGAACACATTCATTTCTGTATATTTCTGCATATAGTCTTTTAAATAACAGATAAAAACCATATAACTCATTCGACTATTTTTCAACATTTTCATATGATCCACTGGTTTTCAAGTTCACCTTTATTTACAATATAGCAAAATTTCAATGTCTATGTCTACTTAAATGAGAATTCCTTGTTATTGCTATAAGATTTGATTTCATAAATAAAGCTTTCCTTTTCAGAAGAATACTAATTTTATACAACATTTTCTACCAAGTACATATTATATATTTGAACAGCATAAATCTACTTAATATACTTATAATTTTTCACAATTTCTTCTGCATTTTAGAATTCAATTTAACACTTATCAGGTTGAAGCGGTCTATTGAGCAACATTTATTACCTAGATGTTTTGTAATTTAGTGTGGATTTGATTATACAAAGTTTCCATTAAAATAGAAATTTATTAAAATTGTATCCTACCTGTTTCAAGACAGGGGTAATAAGTAATGAGGGACCCCATAAGAACTGAGTGTCCTCAATCCAGCTATTAGTATCCTCATAAAACCTAAGAACAATGACAATATTTACAATACAAAGATAAAAAATAAGTTTATCCAAATTCTTCATTTGGTTTATCTTTTAAGTTTTTCCCTGGGAATAATTATTGTCTTTAATTTTACTTATTTGATATGTCATTTTGAATCTATAGTTATTACATCATTATGGTTTATCTGACACTCAAAAAAAGAAGGTAGAAAGGAAGGGAGAGAGGGGAGAAAAGAGGGAGACAGGGAGAGAGGAAATTAGTTAATTTAGGACTCAAAAAAATCTATCATATATGATAAGGCTCCTTTTTATCTGTAATAAACAACTCTATTTAATTCATTTTCTCCTGTAAGATAGGTTCATAAAGTACCAGAAATATTTCATATTCTACTTTCCTCCTTTTACACTTTTTTCTTTATAAATTCCCATTTTGACTTGGATTTGAAAGGATCTTTAGTCATTTCTTGAGGAAAGTCCCTGCCTTGGTCAAGAAGTACAAAGACAAGCACAATTCATTGTTTTGTAACTATACTATACACTATCTATAATTAGATGATTTTCACAACATATACATGATTATGTTTTCAGTATTCTATACTTAATATTGCTTATTGATATATAATTTCTCAAATTATTCCACATATCTTTTTCCTTTTAAGTTCTATTCAATTCTCACATTTCTAGATTAATCTTATCCAATTCACCAAATTAATTATATTTACTACTATCATTCCACAGTTAATCAACTTATTTATATAAATGTAAGAAAAAGCAGTAGAAATCTACTTGACATCTTGTTTTACCTCTATTCATTTTTCATATGTCTGAATATAATTTGAAAGATACTGAAATTCTTGAACACAGTACTCACTCATGAAGAACTGGCCTTGCTACTGTTTCTCCAAACATATGGGCTTTATAAAATAGAGTATAGAGGAAAGGTAACAAGGTATAGCGAATATTCAAATAGTGCCTTGATGAATTAACCAAAAGAGAATTCGGTCCAAAAAATGCTGGATCCTGATGCTGTGGCATAAATAGAGGAATTGAAATAAGAAATTAAAACATGAATGAAAATTAAAATAGAAGAATTAAATGTATTTTTGAAAACCAAAATGTATACATTTTATCTTGTTTGTAAAAAGTTGAGATTACTCCTATTTCATTATCAAAGGATATGAATTTCTAACTTTTATGTTTTCATTTGGATATATATATTAATTAAACTTTACTTTAAAGTGGACAATTCCCTTTTAAATATACATACTTAGAGAAGATAGAAACTATTTTAACAAAGCATTCTTCTCTTCTATTATTTGTGGCAGATTGAATTATTGGCCCCAATTTTCATGCTTCTTTGTACCCTCAACTTTTGCTATGGGACTTTGCACCTACCTCTAGCAGTGGATTGTACTTCCCCACCACTTGGCTTTGTGCTCAGCTATATGACATATTCTGGCCAATGGAGTCTTACTACATGTGACACCTTCAAGTAAGGGCTGGAAATGTGCTTGCCTGAGGACTTGCTGCCTTGTGCCTTGTCATTGCTATTAGAACAATAAGCCCAAATGGTCTGCTAGCCAAGGGATACAGGGAACAGAGATGCCTGGCCAGCCTATAGGCTTGCAACTTGAAGGGCAGACTCCTTGCTGAGCCCAAGCTAGATTAGCTGTCTCTCTCAGCCAAGGTGTAATGATGTGAGCAAACCTGCTTAGATTTCCTGCTATGGGTAACAAAATTAACTGAGGGAACCAGCTACTGCTTCCCTAGATTCACCATCATATTTACCGCAAAGCCACATTTCCCTTTGGCTGCTTCCAGGAAATCAATGAGCAAGGTGGGACTACTATTCATGCCCATTCCAGGGAGATACAGGGTTCTCCCAGTGGTCAACTTTGCCTTGAGGACTCCCTACTGGACCATAATTTTCTTAGAACTGGGCTGTAGTATATAACTCTCCCTATCAAACCTTCTTTGCCTTCATCTTCACCTGGTTCAGACCTGAATTGTGATCTGAAGGCTCTCTCCACTTTCTCCTATTTCCTCTCCTTTATCCACCACAAGTGCTTCACCAATAAATCTCTAACATGTCTAATTGTCTCTTGGCATCTGCTTTTTGGAGGACAGAAATGAACACAAATTATCATGTAATTCATATCAGGACTTCCCATGAATGTAAATTTCTTAAAGCATCACTTAGGTAGATTAGGAAGTGATGAATATCCAATTTATATATTTTACTTCTGTACTATCATGCTTCCTTCCAGGCTGAGCTCTGAGTGGTTGTCCCTCTTCTCAAAGAGAATTAAGCCCCAGTGTGTGCACAGTGAATAATTTTTAACCAACACGTACTTAATTGACTTAATGCTTTCAACTAATTTCCTCATTCCCTTTGAGAAATATACCTATGAGAGCCCACTGCACACTGAATGCTCAGTTCAGATGCATGTTTTAAAAGTGTTAGTTTTATTTTTTCCCCACCTGTCTTTACAGTTTTACCTATTACAGAAAGACTATGGCCTCAAACTGCTTTGCAAGTATCTTTAATTTCTTGTGTATCTTTAATGAAAGAAAAACTGGAAATCCTTAATAGTATATTATATTTTAATGAAAGTTACCTGAACTTATATTGTTAGAATGTAAGAATCCATACTCAAAAAGCTTTGTCCTTAACTTAAAATATTGTGATTTAACACATGTGTATATGTTTTAGGCTTAAATAAAATATTTATGCTATGTCTCATGATTTCCTTATTTGATCAAATTTATATATACAAAATATTTATAGACCTTGAGAAGAGGACTTCCAACTCTTCTTTATGAATTATACTACAAACTTTCAGACCAGATCTTCTATAGATATAAATTTAAGTTTAAAATTATGTTTTATTTTGAAACATGGAGAACTAGAGGCATTTACCTCATATCCATCAGCATTATGGTTTCTGGAAAATGGATAAAAAGCCCCAAGTTGCATCCACCTTCTGCAAAGCTCTTCTGTGGTCTCAGCCACAAATCCACAGATATCTGCTCCAACCTAAATAACATACATATCTATTATTTACAGTGTAAGGCTTCTCAGATTTGCCCAGAGCATCACATTTTATGCCTAAGCTGATTAATTTGCACTAACAATCTTTTTGTTTTACTGTCTTCATATACTCTTCCTTGGCCAAGTTTATTTTCCATTTTTGCCACATTACTTGCCACTAATTGAATGTATAAAGCTAAAATTGTATTATTAAAATGTGTTGCTTCTTAATCGAAAACTCACCACCTATGATTTGACTTTTCCTATTTATAATATATTACTGTAGCAGTAAAATAGTATAAAAAATTGCCAGATGTATGCTCATATATATTTGCATTCCTCATCCTTCAAGGACCCTCCAGAGGAAAAAAAAAGAAAACAACAATCTATTATCCTTAACTTACTATCAATATTTACTGTTTAGAAGCATTTCTTTATTTTTCTAAATAGTATATATGTATCTATAAACAATATATAACATTGTTTTGCATGCTTATTAACTTTGTATAGATGGCATGTTGTATGCATTACACTGTATTTCAAGTTTTTCTCAAAGTGTTACTTTTGTGAGATTCAATTATGTTAATATGGCTGTAGTTCTCTATTGTATGGGATCCCATCACTATAAAATATGCTTCTATGAAGTGTCTATAAAAGTTTCTTTGTGAATATGTAAAATGTAGTCTTATTCTGTAATATATATATATATATAGGAATATTTTCCTGATTTATTGGAAATGTACATTGTTTAATCAAAACTTGTTGTTACCATTTATAAGCACAGTCACAGTACATAAAATCTGCAATTGCTCCATTTTTTTGTCAATTTCTGATATTTTCAGACTTTTGATTTTTTGGGTTTTTTTTTGCGGTACGCGAGACTCTCACTGTTGTGGCCTCTCCCTTTGCGGAGCACAGGCTCTGGACACGCAGGCTCAGCGGCCATGGCTCATGGGCTTAGCCGCTCCATGGCATGTGGGATCTTCCTGGACCGGGACATGAACCCATGTCGCCTGCATGGGCAGGCAGACTCCCAACCACTGCGCCACCAGGGAAGCCCCAGACTTTTAATTTTTATCACCTATATATATTAAATGTATCTTACCAAAGTTTTTACTTGCATTTCTCTGATTACTAGGAAAGTTGAGAATTTTTTTCATATTTTTATTGAATCCATATGGATTTCTCTTTCTATAGAATTGCTTGTATATAACCTTTGTTAATTTTTCTATTGTTTTTACCTTCTACAGATTTGTAGTATGTTCTTCAAATTAAATACTAATCATTTATTGGTTATATGAATTGAAAATATAATTTTCCAGTAGTAGAAACATTTTATTTCTAACTTTTTAAAAATAGACTTTTGATGAACAGAAGTTTTCTTTCTGTTGTAAGCAAATTAATGTATCTTTATTATTTGTGCCTTCTGTGTTCTGTTTATGAAATTCTTCTCTTAACCTAATGTCATAAAGTTACCCACTTATATTTTCTTCTAAGATGTTTAATTTTCACACATCGATTGGGTATGAGGTGAGACAGAGAGCCATTTTATTTTATTTTTTAAATGGATAATCAATTGTCCATATGAATGGTTGATACTTTCCTCACAGTGATAGTGCTACCATTAAACAAATTTCCATTAATGTATGGGCCCATGTCCTATTTTGCAATATTAATCTATTTGAATATTCACAGTTAAGTATCATTGTGTTATACTATTATTTTATCTGGTAAGGCAAATACTTGTGCTCTTTTCTACTTCTTTAAATTGTATTGTCTTCCATATGAAGTTTAGAATAATCTTTTATATTCTTCAAATTCCCTGTATAGTTTAAATTGGAATATCACTGAATTTGGATAATAGTTTGGGGAGAATGTATATTTTTAGTATATTGAGACTTCTTTTCCATGAAAATGGTATATCTTTGATTTACTAAGTTATTAAAATTTCTCTCAAAAAGTCCTATACTTAATTTGAATATTTACTCCTGGTTATTGTTTATTAATTAGTTGCTATACTGTATAACACCTTACCTTGAAATACATCTTAAAATTGCTTATTTTTTCTTCTTTTTTTACACAAAACTAGCCATGTATTGGTCTATTATATTCAAACTTTCAGCATCACCTTTGTACTTTGTTAACTTTTCTCTAGAGACATTGCTTTCATTGCATTCATTTCTTCTCTTATTTTCATTACCTACATCTTTAGGTTTATTCTGTTTTTCTTTTTCCATTTTCTTAATTCATGCCCTTCATTAATTAATATTCAACCCTTCTTTGTTTATAATCTAAGCATTTAAGGTCAAAATTTTTCTTCTAAATACCAATTTAGCTGATAATCCACAGTTCTGATGTGAAGTACAATTGTCAGCTTTCAGTTTTAAGGTTTTTCTCTCTCATTTCCATTCAGTTTATTTTGGTGAATCATTTGGTAATGTGTTTTTTTACTTTCCAAATTCAAGATTGTGTGTATGTGTGTGTGTGTGTGTGTGTGTGTGTGTGTGTGTGTGTGTGTGTGTGTTAGCTTTTTGTTGTTGGTTTGTTTTTGGTTTTCATTTGGTTCAATGAATATGAAAGAATACATGAAGACTATAATTTTCTAAATGTTTTAAATTTATTTTGTTATGTAATGACACTCTTTAGTGTTGAATATCAACATTACATAGTTCTTTCTTTTTGCTAGATATAGAGACCAGATTTCTTATGTTTAGAATTGCATATATAAGTTTTCGCTGCTTCAAAGATTTGAAAATTTTGTCATTATTTTTTATCTTTTAAATAGAGGAAAGAGCTTTATTTTTTTTAACCTAAACTGACAGTCTAGGATTTTAAATATATCTAGACTTTTGATATTTACTTTTATTACTATCTGAAATTTGGATTTTCCCCTACCATTTTCTCTGGTGCTTTATATTTATTAAATAAGCTTTTTTATGCTTTGTTTATACTGACATTTGTTTCATGAATTAGTTTGATTTGATTGAATTTTCTTCATTCTATTTTTCCATTCTAATGGCTTGAGTGTTATAGACATCATCCACAATCTTATTTTCCTCATAAATTCCCTAGGAATAAAGACTTAAATTTTCTGTCACATACTTTTAATCATTTTACTGAAAATCATTGATGATAATATTACAAAATTAATTGTAATTACAGTGTTTATAAATAACATGGTATAACACCACTTACCAAAGGTATTCCAAACAAACCAAACTCCAGCATTCCTGTAATAGACCATTCCATTTGTTCCCAAGAAGCAGTATTGTCTCCTAACCAATGTGCAGCATAGCTTCCAGATCCAGCAAAAGTTGACCGGGAGAGAATAAAGCTTCTTTTATTGGGAAAAACTTTTTGTACAGCTCTAAAAACAAAATCAAATTAATAAATAACATTTACTTTAAAATAATATTTATTTTACAAATTCTAAAATCTTAATTTCAATGCATGTATTACAGTTCCTAGAGCTAAGCCATAATATTTGTAACTATTTTATCAATATTTTATATTAATTTTGTATTTACTATATTTACTTAGTTAAATACATTCTAATCAAACACAGAGAAAAGAAATCTTCTAGAAAAGATTTAAACTTTGAATAATATTCTTTACCAAATTAAACATGTGCTTTTTGTATCCACTCAATATTTGTTTTTAAAATGAATGATTTAAACCCATTGAAATCTCTTTACAATAAAAAATATTGTAATCTAAACTTGAACAAAATACACATTTTTGTGGTTCAGTGATGTTAATTATACCTTAATATCTGCATTTTCAATTATCAAGCAATGTTGAAATAAAACTAATATATTTGAGAGGCATTTTATCTTGTTTTTAGAAGTTCATCATGCAAAAATATTGGCATTATTCATCTCACCACGATTGATACCTGAATGTTGTTGACAATTTCTTTCCATATTTGGAAAATAATCAGAAAAAAGATACAAAAGTTTAATTCAGTATCTAAAGTTATCCAGACTACCATCGTAAAAGTATAATAGTATTCTCATGTGCTTTTTCTATAATATTACTTATATATGAACTATAGTGCTCTTTTTTATTTCTAGAATTTATTTATTCATACCCCATGACATATAATGCTCTCTTAAGTAAACAAACACTATGAAGATACTGTATAAAATTTTGGGTTTTTTTTTTTTTTTTTTTTTTTGCATTACACGGGCCTCTCACTGTTGTGGCCTCTCCTGTTGCAGAGCACAGGTTCCTGATGCACAGGCTCAGTGGCCATGGCTCACAGGCCCAGCCTCTCCAAGGCATGTGGGATCCTCCCAGACCAGGGCACGAACCCGTGTCCCCTGCATTGGCAGGCGGACTCTCAACCACTGCACCACCAGGGAAGCCTCTTAAATTTTGATATCATTGTATGATCTGGGACCAAATATGGTTTTGAATTAAAACTTGAATACAGTTAATTATGAGAAAATTTAAAATTTATAGACACAGAATCTGGTTTTTATTAACTATAGCATTATAGGTCCTTATACTATGCTTAGAAAATAGTAGGCAATCAATATATGATTGTCCCCTTCCTTTGTTTTGTATCATGCTCCTTTTTTATATACAAGCAAAACATTCCATTAGAGAATTACTTTGTGAGATAATACATAGAAAGCTATAAATTAATTGAAACTCTTGTCATTTTTTTGGTTTTATATTTATTTATTTATTTTTAACATTTTTATTGGAGTATAACTGCTTTACAATGGTGTGTTAGTTTCTGCTGTATAATAAAGTGAATCAACTATACATATACATATATCACCATATCACCTCTCTCTTGCCTCTCAATCATACCTACCCTATCCCACACCTCCAGGTGGTCACAAGCACCAAGCTGATCTCCCTGTGCTGTGCACCTGCTTCCCACTAGCTACCTATTTTACATTTGGTAGTGTACATATGTCAATGCCACTCTCTCACTTCGTCCCAGCTTACCCTTCCTCCTCCCTGTATCCTCAAGTCCATTCTCTACATCTGTGTCTTTATTTCTGTCCTGCCCCTAGGTTCTTCAGAACCATTTTTTTCTTCTTAGAGTCCATATATATGTGTTAGAATATTGTATTTGTTTTTCTCTTTCTGACTTACTTCACTCTGTATGACAGACTCTAGGTCTACCTACCTCACTACAAATAACTCAAGTTCATTTCTTTTTATGGCTGAGTAATATTCCATTGTATATATGTGCCAAATTTTCTGTATCCATTCATCTGTTGATGGACACTCAGGTTGCTTCCATGTCCTGGCTATTGTAAATAGAACTGCAATGAACATTATGGTACATGACTCTTTTTGAATTCTCGTTTTCTCAGGATATATGCAGAGTAGAGGGATTGTTGGGTTGTATAGTAGTTCTATTTCTAGTTTTTTAAGGAACCTCCATACTATTCTCCATACTGGCTGTATAAATTTACATTCCCACCAACAGTGCAAGAGGTTCCTTTTCTCCACACCCTCTCCAGCATTTATTGTTTCTAGATTTTTTGATGATGGACATTCTGACTGGTGTGAGGTGATACCTCATAGTAATTTTGATTTGCATTTCTCTAATTATTAGTGATGTTGAGAATCCTTTCATGTGTTGTTGGCAATCTGTATATCTTTATCTGGAGAAATGTCTATTTAGGTCTTCTGTTCATTTTTGGATTGGGTGTTTTTTGTTTTTTTTTTTAAATATTGAGCTTCACGAGCTACTTGTAAATTTTGGAGATTAATCCTTTGTCAGTTGCTTCATTTGCAAATATTTTCTCCCATTCTGAGGGTTTTCTTTTCATTTTTTTTATGGTTTCCTTTGCTGTGCAAAAGTTTTAAGTTTCATTAGGTCCCATTTGTTTATTTTTGTTTTCATTTCCATTTCTCCAGGAGGTGGGTCAAAAAGGATCTCGCTATGATTTACATCACAGAGTCTTCTGCCTATGTTTTCCTCTAAGACCTTTATAGTGTCTGACCTTACATTTAGATCTTTAATCTATTTTGAGTTTATTTTTGTATATGGTGTTAGGGAGTATTCTAATTTCATTCTTTTACCTGTAGGTGACCAGTTTTCCCAGCACCACTTATTGAAGAGGCTGTCTTTTCTCCAACATATATTCTTGCCTCCTTTATCAAAAATAAGGTGACCATATCTGCATGGGTTTATCTCTGGGCTTTCCATCCTGTTCCATTGACCTATATTTCTGTTTTTGTGCCAGTACCATACTGTCTTGATTACTGTAACTTTGTAATATAGTCGGAAGTCTGGGAGCCTGATTCCTCCAGCTCCCTTTTTCTTTCTCAAGATTGCTTTGGCTCTTCAGGGTCTTTTGTTTTTCCATACAAATTGTGAAATTTTTTGTTCTAGTTCTGTGAAAAATGCCATTGGTAGTTTGATAAGAATTGTAGTGAATTCATAGATTTTCATAGATTGCCTTGGGTAGTATAGTCATTTTCACAATGTTGATTCTTCCAACCCAAGAACATGGTATATCTCTCCATCTGTTTGTATCATCTTTAGTATCTTTCATCAGTGTCTTATAATTTTCTGCATAGACATCTTTTGTCTCCCTAGGTAGGTTTATTCCTAGGTAGGTTTATTCCTAGGTATTTTATTCTTTTTGTTGCAATGGTAAATGGGAGTGTTTCCTTAATTTCTCTTTCAGATTTTTCATCATTAATGTATAGGAATGCAAGAGATTTCTGTGCATTAATTTTGTATCTTTCTACTTTACCAAATCCATTGGTTAGCTGTATTACTTTTCTGGTAGCATCTTTAGCATTCTCTATGTATAATATCATGTCTTCTGCAAACAGTGACAGCTTTACTTCTTCTTTTCCAATTTGGATTCCTTTTATTTCTTTTTCTTCTCTGTTTGTTATAGGTAAAACTTCCAAAACTGTGCTGAATAATAGTGGTGAGAGTGGAAAACCTTGCCTTGTTCCTGATCTTAGAGGAAGTGGTTTCAATTTTTCACCATTGAGAATGATGTTGGCTGTGGGTTTGTTAGCCTTTACTATGTTGAGGTAGGTTCCTTCTATGCCTATCCCTCTATACTTTTTAGAGGGTTTTTATCATAAGTGGGTTTTGAATTTTGACAAAAGTTTTTCTGCATCTATTGAGATGATCATACGGTTTTTCTCCTTCAATTTGTTAATCTGGTTTATCACATTGATTGATTTGCATATATTGAAGAATCCTTGCTTTCCTGGGATAAACCCCACTTGATCATGGTGTATGATCATTTTAATGTGTTCTTGGACTCTGTTTGCTTGTATTTTTTGAGGATTTTTGCATCTATGTTCATCAGTGATATTGGTCTGTAGTTTTCTTTCTTCATGATATCTTTCTCTACTTTTGGGGTCAGGGTGATGGTGGCCTCAAAGAATGAGTTTGGAAGTGTTCCTCCCTCTGCTATATTTTGGAAGAGTTTGTGAAGGATAGGTGTTAGCTCTTCTCTATATTTTTTATAGAATTCACCTGTGAAGCCATCTTGTTCTGGACTTTTGTTTATTGAAAGATTTTTAATCACAGTCTCAATTTCAGTGCTTGTGATTGGTATGTTTATATTTTTTATTTCTTCCTGGTTCAGTCTTTGAAGGTTGTACTTTTCTAATAATTTTTCCATTTCTTCCAGGTTGTCCATTTTATTGGCATATAGTTGCTTGTAGTAATCTCTCAAGATTACTTCTCCCTTTTCATTTCTAATTCTATTGATTTGAGTTTTTTCCTTCTTTTCTTGATGACTTTGGCTAATGGTTTATCAATTTTGTTTATCTTCTCAAAAAACCTCCTTTTAGTTCTATTGATCTTTGCTATCTTTCCTTATTTCTTTTTCATTTATTTCCAATCTCATCTTTATGATTTCTTTCCTTCTGCCAACTTTGCAGGTTTTTTTTTTTTTTTTTTTTTTTTTAAGTTCTTTCCCTAATTTCTTTAGGTGTAAGGTTAGGTTGTTTATTTGAGATATTTCTTCTTTCTTGAGGTAGATTTCTCTTGCTATAAACTTCCCTGTTAGAACTGCTTTTGCTACATCCCATAGGTCATTGTGTTTTCATTGTCATTTGTTTCTCGGTATTTTTTTTTTTTTTTTTTTTTTTTTTTGCGGTATGCGGGCCTCTCACTGTTGTGGCCTCTCCCGTTGCGGAGCACAGGCTCCGGACGCGCAGGCCTAGCGGCCATGGCTCACGGGCTTAGGTGCTCCGCGGCATGTGGGATCTTCCCGGACCAGGGCACGAACCCGTGTCTCCTGCATCGGCAGGCGGATTCTCAACCACTGCGCCACCAGGGAAGCCCCTCGGTATTTTTTGATTCATCTTTGATTTCTTCAGTGATCTTTTGGTTATTTAGTAGTGTATTGTTTCACTTCCATGTTTTTTTTTTTTTTTTTTTTTTTTTTTTACATTTTTTGTCATCTAATTGATATCTAATCTTGTAGCACTGTGGTCAGAAAAGGTACTTGATATGATTTCAATTTTCTTAAATTTACCAAGGCTTGATTTAGTATCAAGCCAAGATATAATCTATATATAGATATAATCTATCCTGTAAAATCTTCCATGAGCACTTGAGAAGAAAGTGTATTCTGTTGTTTTCTGGATGGAATGTCCTATAAATATCAATTAAGTCCATGTTGTTTAATGTATCATTTAAAGCTTGTGTTTCCTTATTTATTTTCATTTTGGATAATCTGTCCATTGGTGAAAACGTAGTTTTAAATTCCCCAATTATGATTGTGTTACTGCCAATTTCCCTTTTTATGGCTGTTAGTATTTGCCTTATGTATTGAGGTGTTCCTATGTTGGGTGCATAAATATTTACAATTATTATATATTCTTCTTGGATTGATCCCTTGATCATTATTTTGAGAACTTCTCTGCCTCTGTAATAGTATTTATTTTTAAATCTATTTTGTCTGATATGAGAATTGCTACTCCAAAATTCTTTTGATTTCCTTTTGCATGGTATATCTTTTTCCGTCCCCTCACTTTCAGTCTTTATGTGTCTGAACAGTGTCTCTTGTGGAAAGCATATATACAGGTCTTATTTTTTGTGTCCATTCAGCTGGTCTATGTCTTTTGAGTGGAAGATTTAATCCATTTACTTTTAAGGTAGTTATTTATATATATGTTGCTATTACCATTTTCTCAATTGTTTTGGTTTTGTTATTGTAAGTATTCTCCTTCTCTGTGTTTCCTGCCTAGAGAAGTGCCTTTAGCATTTTTTGTAAAGCTGGTTTAGTGGTACTGAATTCTCTTAAGTTTTGCTTCTCTGTAAAGGTTTTAATTTCTCCATTGAATCTGAATGAGATTCTTGCTGGGTAGAGTAATCTTGGTTGTAAGTTTTTCCTTTTCATCACTTTAAATATGTCCTCCTACTCCCTTCTGGCTTTCAGAGCTTCTGCTGAAAGATCAGCTGTTAACCTAATGGGGATTCCTTTGTATGTTATTTGTTGTTTTACCCTTGCTGCTTTAAGTATTTTTTCTTTTTTATTTAATTTTTGATAGTTTGATTTTTATGTGTCTTGACATATTTCTCCTTGGATATATACTGTATGGGACTCTCTGTGCTTCCTGCACTTGATTGACTATTTCCTTTCCAATATTAGGGAAGCTTTCAACTATAATCTCTTCATATATTTTCTCAGTCCCTTTCTTTTTCCCTTCTTCTTCTGAGACCCCTATAATTCAAATGTTGGTGTGTTTAATGTTGTCCCAGAGGTCTCTGAGACTGGCTTCAATTATTTTCATTCTTTTTTCTTTATTGTGTTCTGAGGTAGTTATTTCTACTATTTTATCTTCCAGGTCACTTATCCATTCTTCTTCCTCAGTTATTCTGCTATTGATTCCTTCTAGTGAATTTTTAATTTCATTTATTGTGTTGTTCATCACAGTTTGTTTGTTATTTAGTTCTTGGTCCTTGTTAAACTTTTTTTGTATTTTCTCCATTCAATTCCTCAGATTTTGGATATCTTTACTATCATTACTGTGAATTCTTTTTCCAGTAAACTGTCAATTTCCTCTTCATTTGTTTGGTCTGGTGGGTTTTTACCTTGTTCCTTCATCTGCTGTGTGTTTCTCTGTCTTCTCATTTTGCTTCACTTACTGTGTTTGGCGTCTCTATTTCGCAGGCTGCAGGTTTGTAATTCCCGTTGTTTTTGGTGTCTGCCCCCAGTGGCTAAGATTGGCTCAGTGTGTTTTGTAGGCTTCCTGGTGGAGGTGAGTTGTGTCTGTGTTCTAGTTGATGAGGCTGGATTTTGTCTTTCTGGTGGGCAAGACAGCGTCCAGTGGTGTGTTTTGGGGTGTCTGTGACCTTATTATGATTTTAGGCAGCCTCTCTGCTAGTGGCTGAGGTGGTGTTCCTGTCTTGCTAGTTGTTTGGCATAGCTTGTCCAGCACTGTGGAGCTGGGTCTTAGTTTTGAGATGGAGATCTCTGGGAGAGCTCTCACAATTTGATATTATGAGAGGCTGGGAGGTCTCTGGTGGTCCAGTATACTGAGCTCAGCTCTCTCACGTCAGAGGCTCAAGCCTGACACCAGGATGGAGCACCAAGACCCTGGTCTTCAACTTGCTGAGCCATCCTAGAGATTTTGGGCTTGCTAGTCTCCATAACTGTGTGAGCCACATCCAGACACTGGATCAGCAGGTGCCTTGATCTTGGATTTTCCACTCTCAAGAACTTTTTCTTTTCCTTTGTGCTTAAGTCTAGTTTCACTTGTTCACAGGGAGCTCAATGCCGAGGCCTCACACCTGGCCCTTCAGACCAGAGTTCCTCCTATGAAACAACTGTGCTGATACCTCAGCTTAGGGTCCCATGTGCAGAAGCCTGAAACTCTTGTTTTTTAAAAATAAAGACTTGTTTTAGAAGCACCATTCTCTCAGGCCAATTGTGAATTTCATGCTTAGAGCACATATTCAGAGATACCAAACTGAATCAAAATTTGGAAGGAAAATTTCCATTTATGAATTAAAAAATAATCACAGTTTTATTCATATATCATGTAGTTCTTGATAACTAAGTTTCGAATTTGTGATTATTAGTAAAAGAGGCGATGCTTTTAACGCCCTAATTTTTCACCATGAAAATATTATCTTTCTTTGCTTTCCTACTCTTGTTATTATCCACTATATGTAAATTACCAGATATGTTTCTAGACAATAAATATTAAAGGGCTTTCTGAGTGAAATTGCACTTACCTCTCTGTGGCTATAGCCATACTGTATCCATAGAGACTGTGAACATCATACTGTTTCCCCCAGTGTTGCACAGCATCCATGCAAATTGTTTTGGAATACAAGATTTTGTCAAGAATATCTTAGAAAAAATATAAGAAATAATTTCTTAAGAAATATTTTGCCAATTTAAACTTTATAATCTTATGTGATGTACTATGTAATACCATATTTAGTTAAAAAGTAATGAAAGACAACAATTTATGCTAAGTTCCAGTTGGATCTTCACCCTTTACTCTTACTGATTAACAATTACATTTGCACTTACAATAATGAATACCCTGTTTCTTAACTTTAGTCATAAATAAATCCATGGAGAAAATAGACTTCAACATGAATATAAAAATATATATATATATATTTATTTATTATAAATCATATAACTATAGACCCATTTGAAAGCTTTATAATTTATTTAAATATAACCTAATTCCATACATGTAGACCTGTTACACAATAACAAATCATTTAAATCTCTGCTTTTCAGTTCTTATTGTGCTTTAATTTGCAGGCTTATATTGTACTGTAATAATTATTGTCATCTTTCTTCAGATGTCCTTATAATAATCTACTCCCCTCAGAGCACTTCTTTTTCTTTGGTGAAAATTTTTTTACCAATTTTAATGATGAAAACATGCTTTTTGGAATAAGTGAGATGTAACTATTCACATCAGGTACATCTAATAACTGCAGAAACTTAAAACAAAGTGCTCAAGGAAAATATTTGATCACTCAAATTATGATTTCAAACAAATTTTGTTTCTTTTCATTAATCATTTAATCATGGGAAGTTTATCAGAGGTAAAGACAAATCAATAATCTGCACCAAAATTTAAAAAACATGCTCTTTCTCTTAGACCTACATATTTTGGGCAGAAATAAAACAAAAAAAATTAACAAAATACCACAGTTATTTCAGGGTCTCAAAATTATATCAAAGTTTGTGATTTAG
The DNA here is from genome assembly GCF_026419965.1 of Kogia breviceps. NCBI lineage: Eukaryota > Metazoa > Chordata > Mammalia > Artiodactyla > Physeteridae > Kogia > Kogia breviceps. Next base: position 49,700,273 of record NC_081314.1, read on the forward strand.
AAATATATACTACAATTTACCAGTAAATAAAGAAAATTATTCTCAATTAATTCTAAGGAGATAGTTAAATAAAATTTACCAGGAGTAAAAGCTGGGTAATTCAGTTTGTTGTCACTGCATCCTTTCTTTGAACCATGAATGAAGCTGGAAACTTCATTCATGTCCTGAATGGATATAAGATAAAGAACAGCAGATTTTAAGTAATTCTAAATCATATAAGCAGAAACTCTCTACTTGTTTGTAAACATTTTATCTAGCACAACCATGATGTTCCTCTGCTCCTAGAAGACATATATAAGCTATCAACCTACAAACAAACTTGCTTAACTATTCTCACTACTTGATTCCAAAATACTTCCAGCATGAGCAAGTCATTATAGTGAGAAAAATAATATTATTTATTTTTTCATAAATGTATATACCAGATAACAGAGGTATCTTAGGTGGGATTAAAGGATTTTATACAACCAAAATGTATGTGGTTTACCTAGTTTTAATTATATATATAAAGCATTAATTATATTACATTACATTAAAAGTATTAAGCAACTGTCTTTTCTAAATAGCTGTATCAGTCTCCTCACTGTGAGCCTATTATTGTACATATTTCCAGCACATTCATTTATTCAACATAGTTTATTAATTTCAGCTGGAATTTATCTAGCTTCTATGATGTGCCTTGCTAGCAGCTAGGCACAACACTTTTTTGCCTAGTGCACAACTCCTACACTTTCATGAGAGAATGAATGTGAAAAAAGTCAAACAGCATTTTAGTATTCTAATGAAAATGGTTATGAGCTTATTGAATCCTTGGAATAGTCTCAGGGAATCCTAGTGCTCCTGGGCCACATTATGAGAACCAGTGACCTAAACATCTCTTGGAGTCAGAGTTGTGGGGTATTGCACTTATGGATTTTCTTGCCTTGTAAACTGAGGCCCCAGTATTGTCTTGCTGTTTACTAGTTCTAGTCCATAACCAGTTAAGTAAAATCTTTGGACTAAAAAAGATTATTCATATAAAATCATATATTACACTACACATGCTCAAGAAATGTGTATGTCTTTCTCCATCTCTGTTAATGGCACCAAAGAATTTTTGAGCCTTATTTCCCACATCTCTATAATATGTTCTCTCTGCTCTCACAAAGGCATCACACTCATTCAAGTCCTTCGTTAATTTTGTTTTCCTCAGAAGTATCTTCTCTTTACCACTCTTCCCTTCTCCCATCAAAATGATGCCCAGATGGAATTAATGTGAAAAATGAAGACTGCTCAAGGGAGAAAAGAATAAATTTCTCATTGTGAAACAGATTTTTGTTTCCTTAATAGCCACAAAGGACAATTACATAGTTATTCTAAAGTACACATTGGGGTTATTTTACTAAAATTACCCGATATATTATATTCAATTTTGTTATCCTATGTCCAGTAAAATTAATACAAAGATATACTATAGTACAGCCAAAAATTTTAGATGAACCTAAGTATTTTTTCTTCATGAATGTACCAACTGAATTAAATTCAAAAACAGCTTCAACTACTGAAACTCATAAATGGAACTGAGTTGCATTATTTTAAATTTTAAGAGTCTTTTTCTAAACCATTTTATTACTTCTTGTATATAATATTCATCAAGGAAGTACAAGGACAAACATTTAACTCTGAAATTAATGTTATTCTATTTGAACTAAGTATTTGCAAACTTGAAATAAACGTCACAAGCTCTTATAGCACTCACTCAAAATAGACTTTTATGTAATTTAAGAATAAATAAAATAATTTAATAAATGTAATATAATAATAAAATAACTTAAAATAAAATTTAATCACTTTTACATGAATTTAACCATATTTAAAACAAATAAAGCATTTAATATTTGATTTTTTTTATTAAATTGTCTATTTGACAAGATTAAATTATTAATAGGTTAAACTTACTACTCATAATTTGATAGAATTTATTTGTATCTCTTTTAATGTATTTTGTATTTTTGCTTCTTTCAAAATTTTAAAAATATTTTTCTCTAACCTATTCAAGGACTTAAGTAATGTTATGTTTATTTAATGTCATGTGAAAGTGAATTTGATTAGTATTGTCAATATTACAGTCAGTAGATTCAAGCACTATAAGTCATGAGACAAAGAACTCAGTGGATTGATAGTAATAAGTACTCCAACAGTATCATTAAAATCATCTCAAATCTAGTAATGACCATTTCTAGGAATTGTCAATAACATTTTTAGGGGTGTTTCTTTAAAATCTATTGAAAACTGTATAAAAATCTGGTGGCATTTCATAACTTCACTTTTAAACTAAATCTAAATAAAAATAACCCTATTTTCAAAGAAATTTTTAAATAACTGATGTTTTTCTAAGAATCCTATAAAATGTAGAGATAATATATCCAATTAAGCCCCCAGTTATTTGGATATATGAATGTGTATGGATATATCGTCTCAATGAATTTTAGGTTTCCCAAAACTATATATTAAATTATTAGACTTCTTTATGGAAGAATTCTGCTTGTTAGATTTTAAAGAATAAAATCATAGTAACAACATGATCACAAAAATATGCTTATTTTTTCAGAAAATTTTTCTTTGAATTTTAAAAATACTAACGTTTTTATTTTGAAGTCACAGCATTAGTCTTAATTATACCAAATACAGCAGGCTCTTATTTTTCACATATTAGGAGATTATCTTAAGAATGATACACAAAAAGAGAATTCAACCATAATGTGTGTTTATATGAAAAAATCTATTTTTCAATTACAATTAAGCTTGTATCATTTCCCCAAATTATTGTAATATTTAAACTTAAAATTTAAAAGCATTAGAATTGAATCTAAATTAAAAATCTAGAAAATTATAAAAATAAAAACTTGACATGAAAATAAAATTTCATCAGTTAAATAATGCTGCTTTACTATATATTCATTCTGTCAGAAAAAAATAATCTGAAGAAAGAAAAAGAATTTGAGAAACAACCTAGCAGTAGGGTTTGGCAATTATTCAGGTAAGAGCTAGAAGCAGAATATTCACTGCTTATACATAGCATATATTAATTCAGTGATATTTAGTGAACTTTGAAATCATACTGGTTATCATAAGCATTAGTCAAAATGCTTCTGTATTAGTATCATAACTACTCTGTTTTTATCAGATACTCCTCTTCTTCCCATCCCTCCCTCTCTTTGGAGATGAATCATGTATTTCAGTCTTCAATAGATGTAGGAAATGAAGTATATTCTCTATATATAGCACAATCAGATTCTTTTTCACTATTCCTAAATGTCATTTATTACTTGTAACTCTGCTCTAATGGATTCAAATTTTTTCTATACAAGAAAAAGAAAGAAAGAAAATAAAGAAAAATAAAGGAAAGAAGGAAAGAATGTACTTTTAATTTAAATTAAGTAATATAATTGAAATTGGAGCTAGAATTAAAAACAAAATGCAAGAGCAGATTGAATTTTTTTTGTTGTTATTTCTACCAGCAGCTAGGTATCATCACTGCAATCTCACTGATTTTGTGTCAAATAACAAAGCCTCTCCATCTTCATTCTATTACCTTCATAGGAATTCTGACGGTTATGCTAACTTTCTGTTCAACTCCACGTTTTCATGATGATGCAAAATAAACACTTGTAATTGATTCAATAAATAAATAAATAATTTAAATAATGACTGAATTAATAATGAGAACTTTAGGAAAGTAGAGATACAAACAATCAAAAAATTCAAATATTCCCAGATATCCATTATCTCTCCTTCCAAAATTCCATACAGTTGTAACACCTTTGAAAAACATCCCTCATGTTCTGCCTGTGCTCAAGATAATTAGATATTTTTTTCTGAAATATAGAATTCTGGGATCACCAAGTAGTTTCATTCCCCAAATATTGTTACAGTTTCCTTAACAAAAGACACTAAATCATTGACTATCATCAGTATTATTCTAAATTATAAACCTACCAACAGGCATCAATAGCTACAGATATAAAATTTCATCCAAAGAAACTTTTAAAAATTAGTGTTCTCCTTTAATAACTTTACCAGTAATCTAGGATATTATTTGTTTGTTGTTGTTGTTTATCTTGAGATAAAACCTTAACCTATTGACAATTTTGATTTGTTCCACTTAATAACTTACTAAAAAGAAAGTTTCTAAAGGCTGAGGGCTTACTTAAGTTCATGTTGCTGCAATTGCTTGACTACTGCAGACTTTAGTAAAAGTTTTTGAAGTTGCACTACTACAGGCTAATCTCAAAATTTTGTTAACTCTTTTCAACATAAACATAAATTATTAGTCATAAAGGTACAACACCTTAGTTACAGAAATGAACTTTATCCTATAAAGTATATTACTGGATAAGAAAAATCTCAATTTACAGTTTTTAGTTTGTATTCTTTTTCTGACCCATGAACATGACAGGTATGATATTTATACATTCTAGAAAAATATAAGAACACTATTTTTATGTTCAATATGTTATAAAATATTTTTGTCAACTTAATCATTTTTATGGAAAAATAATTCTATTCTCATTGTCCAAAATCACAAGTCTAAAGTAACCACTTACAATCCAAAGTCCATCATAATTCACTTGTTGATGGAAAATACTGCATTCATTTGCCCACCATTCTATGCAGTTTGGATTAGTGAAATCAGGGTATACTGTTAATCCTGGCCATACCTGGAAGAATAGATCATTCACATATATACATAAATAAAAGGAAATATAAATAAATGAAAATTCAAAAATTAATGAAAAATAAAACTGAGTGAAGAATAAATAATTATTGAAGTTATGACATTGTACTTCTTTACGTATATGTGATCCATGCACTATCTATATTTACAATAATCTCATGTCTACTTTAAAGTTCATTTAAGGGAAAGTATTGATAGTTAAAGTAAAGAGAGAGTGAGAACATGAAGCATTTAAGTTGGGAAAAATATAAGAATATGGGATGCAGCTGCTATTTTGACTTCACTAATTTATTTTTTAGCATCTAGTGGGTTGTTAAAAAACAAATAAACAAAAACTGTATAATATATTCATTGTCTGATAAAGAAATTACGTTAGTTCATTTCCAAAGACATCTGTTTCCAAGAAATTCAAGCAAAAGTATTCCTTGTGCATTTATTTTTATTTAACAAGTGTGAATATAACTCATTGTGTGCTGGGGACTGTTCCAAGTGCTTTTAGTTATTAATTCATTAAATCTTCATTAGAACTTTAGGAGATAGGTATTAATTTTATCATCACTTTACAGCTGAGGTAAGTAGTAAAATTAAACCCATTTTACAGATGAGAAAAGTGATGAGCAAAGAAGTTTTTCAAGTCCACACCACTACTAAGTGGTATAGAAGGAATTCAAACCTAGGCAATCTCATATCTGTTTCCATGCTATTAAACACTACATGTACTATGCTAGCTCTTTATGATTTATGCTTCTTCAAATTATTTTACTTACTATTTAAAATAATGACATTCAACAAGAAGAATTCAATTTCAGATGTATTGGGATAAATAATATTGTTTTATATCCAAATTATGCATATTGGTTATCTGATCTGTCCATATTCAATAGGACAGGTCATAACAAAATGTATTCTGTGAGATATTAATGGGCATTATGGGGAGATATATTGAGCTTTGTTTCCTGGTGGAGCTCATAATTATTTGAAAAAAAACTTTCAGTAGTAATTTTAACTTTGATGAATGTGATAGAAAGTGATGGTCAAGATATTCTTTATTATTGTAAATAATGCTATCATAAAATGTTTTTATGAATTGATATTTTCTCCTGTTTTATTTCCTTTGATTAAATTACAGAAGTGGAATTATCAAGTCAATGTATCGAGAATCATTTTTTTTGTTGTTTTTTTATTCAAACAGAAAGTCACAAAAATTATAATCATCCTCAACAATTCACTCAGTCCCATGTAATTAATTTTTTTATCTTGATCTTTTGTTAGGACTTTTGTGAATTCATCAGTTTTCCATTAGAGTTCTGAAAATGCTTATTCATTCAGTTCAGCAGTATAGTCAGTTACCAGAAACCTGTACTTGTCAGAGTCTTATCCATGAATTCCTTGAAGATGAAACCCTTTTATAGGAACACTTTTGCAAAAGCAACAGAGTACACCCAGAACTGTCTCTAAATGACAAAAGACTTAAAAATGACCACAGTTAAAGATTTGAAGAAAGTTCATAATAATGCAATTGACAAGGAAATTTAGTTATTTCTGAGATATACATTTTAAGGTAATAACTAGAATTATGACTTATAACTTTATACCAGAACATATAAGACTTTTAGGAATTTCATGTAATGTCTGAAACATTTATATTAACATATTTCCATACAAATAACCCAAAGAAAGTTTAGTATTAGTTTTCTTTCTTTTTTTTGAATTTTATTTTATTTATTTTTTTACACAGCAGGTTCTTATTAGTCATCAATTTTATACACATCAGGGTATACAAGTCAATCCCAAGCGCCCAATTCAGCACACCACCATCCCCACACTTCCACGGCTTTCCCCCCTTGTCATCCATACGTTTGTTCTCTACATCTGTGTCTCAACTTCTGCCCTGCAAACCAGTTCATCTGTGCCATTTTTCTAGGTTCCACATACATGTGTTAATATACAATATTTGTTTTTCTCTTTCTGACTTACTTCACTCTGTATGACAGTCTCTAGGTCCATCCACATCTCAACAAATGACTCAATTTCGTTCCTTTTTATGGCTGAGCAATATTCCATTGTATATATGTACCACATCTTCTTTATCCATTTGTCTTTTGATGGGCATTTAGGTTACTTCCATGACCTGGCAATTGTAAATAGTGCTGCAATGAACATTGGGGTGCATGTGTCTTTTTGAATTATGGTTTTATCTGGGTATATGCCCAGTAGTGGGATTGTTGGATCATATGGTAATTCTATTTTTAGTTTTTTAAGGAACCTTCATACTGTTCTCCATAGTGGTTGTATCAATTTACATTCCCACCAAGAGTGCAAGAGGGTTCCATTTTCTCCACACCATCTCCAGTATTTGTTGTTTGTAGATTTTCTGATGATGCCCATTCTAACCCGTATGAGGTGATACCTCATTGTAGTTTTGATTTGCATTTTTCTAATAATTAGTGATGTTGAGCAGGTTTTCATGTGCTTTTTGGCCATCTGTATGTCTTCTTCGGAGAAATGTCCATTTAGGTCTTCTGCCCATTTTTGGATTGGGTTGTTTGTTTTTTTAAAATATTGAGCTGCACGAGCTGTTTATATATTTTGGAGATTAATCCTTGTTGATTCATTTGCAAATATTTTCTCCCATTCTGAGGGTTGTCTATTCGTCTTGTTTATGGTTTCCTTTGCTGGGCAAAAGCTTTTAAGTTCAATTAGGTCCCATTTGATTACTTTTGTTTCTATTTCCATTGCTTTTGGAGGTGGATCAAAAGAGATTTTGCTGTGATTTATGTCAAAGAGTTTTTCCTAAGTTTTTCTCTAAGAGTTTTACAGTGTCTGGTCTTACATTTAGGTCTCTAATTCATTTTGAGTTTATTTTTGTGTATGGTGATAGGGAGTGTTCTAATTTCATTCTTTTACATTTAGCTGTCCATTTTTCCCAGCACCACTTATTGAAGAGGCTGTCTTTTCTCCATTGCATATCCTTGCCTCCTTTGTCATAGATTAGTTGACCATAGGTGTGTGGGTTTATCTCTGGGCTTCCTCTCTTGTTCCATTGATCTATGTTTCTGTTTTTGTGCCGGTACCATATTGTCTTGATTACTGTAGCTTTGCAGTAAAGTTTGAAGTCAGGGAGTCTGATTCCACCAGCTCTGTTTTGTTCCCTTAAGACTGCTTTGGCTATTTGGGGTCTTTTGTGTCTTCATACAAATTTTAAGATTTTTTGTTCTAGTTCTGTAAAAAATGCCATTGGTAATTTGATAGGGATTTCATTGAATCTGTAGATTGCTTTGGGTAGTATAGTCATTTTCACAATATTGATTCTTCCAATTGAAGAACATGGTATATCTCTCCATCTGTTGGTATCATCTTTTTTTTTTTTTTTTTTTTTTTCGGTATGCGGGCCTCTCACCGCCGCGGCCTCCCCCGCCGCGGAGCACAGGCTCCGGACGCGCAGGCCCAGCGGCCATGGCTCACGGGCTCAGTCACTCCGCGGCACGTGGGATCCTCCCGGACCAGGGCATGAACCCGTGTCTCCTGCATCGGCAGGCGGATTCTCAACCACCGCGCCACCAGGGAAGCCCGTTGGTATCATCTTTAATTTCTTTCATCAGTGTCTTATAGTTTTCTGCATACAGGTCTTTTGTCTCCCTAGGTAGCTTTATTCCTAGGTTTTTGTTTGTTTGTTTGTTTGGTTTTTTTTTTTTTTTTTTTTTTTTTTTTTTGTGGTACACAGGCCTCTCTCTGTCGTGGCCTCTCCCATTGTGGAGCACAGGCTCCAAGGTGCAGGCTCAGTGGCCATGGCTCACGGGTCCAGCCGCTCCGCGGCATCTGGGATCCTCCCAGACCGGGGCACAAACCCGTGTGCCCTGCATCGGCAGGCGGACTCTAAACCACTGCGCCACCAGGAAAGCCTCCTATTCCTAGGTATTTTATTCGTTTTGTGGTAAATGGGAGTGTTTCCTTAATTTCTCTTTCAGATTTTGCATCATTAGTGTAGAGGAATGCCAGAGATTTCTGTGCATTAATTTTGGATCCTTCGGCTTTACCAAATTCATTAATTAGTTCTAGTAGTTTTCTGGTAGCATCATTAGGATTCTCTATGCATAATATCATGTCATCTGCAAATAGTGACAGTTTTATTTCTTCTTTTCCAATTTGTATTCCTTTTACTTCTTTTTCTTCTCTGTTGCCGTGATAGGACTTACAAAACTATGTTGAATAATAGTGGAGAAAGTGGACATCCTTGTCTTATTCCTGATCTTAGAGGAAATGCTTTCAGTTTTTCACCATTGAGAATGATGTTTACTGTGTGTTTGTCATATATGGCCTTTATTATGTTGAGGTAGGTTCCTTCTATGCCCACTTTCTGGAGAGTTTTTTATCATAAATGGGTGTTGAATTTTGTCAAAAGCTCTTTCTGAATCTATTGAGATGATCATATGGTTTTTATTCCTCAATTTGTTAATGTGGTGTATCACATTGATTGATTTGTGTATATTAAATAATACTTGCATCCCTGGGATAAATCCCACTTGATCATGTTGTATGACCCTTTTAATGTGTTGTTGGATTCAGTTTGCTAGTATTCTGTTGAGGATTTTTGTATCTATATTCATCAGTGATATTGGTCTGTAATTTTCTCTTTTTGTAGTATCTTTGTCTGGTTTTGTTGTCACAGTGATGGTGGCCTCATAGAATGAGTTTGGGAGTGTTCCTTCCTCTGTAATTTTTTGGAAGATTTTGAGAAGGATCGGTGTTAGCTCTTCTCTAAATGTTTGATAGAATTCACCTGTGAAGCCATCTAGTCTTGGACTTTTGTTTGTTGGAAGATTTTTAATCACAGTTTCAATTTCATTACTTGTGATTGGTCTGTTCACATTTTCTATTTCTTCCTGGTTCAGTCTCAGAAGGTTATACCTTTCTAAGAAATTTTTCCATTTCTTCCAGGTTGTCCATTTTGTTGGCAAAGAGTTGCTTGTAGTATTCTCTTAGGATGCTTTGTGTTTCTGTGGTGGCTGTTTTTACTTCGCCATATTCATTTTTAATTTTATTGATTTGAGTCCCCTCTCTCTTTTTCTTGATGATTCTAGCTAATGGTTTATCAATTTTGTTTTTCTTCTCAAAGAAGCAGCTTTTAGTTTTATTGATCTTTGCTATTGTTTTCTTCATTTCTCTTTCATTTATTTTTGCCCTGATCTTTATGATTTCTTTCCTTCTGCTAACTTTGGGTTTTGTTTGTTCTTTCTCTAGTTCCTTTTGTGTAAGGTTACATTGTTTATTTGATATTTTTCTTGTTTCTTGAGGTAGGCTTGTATAGCTATAACCTTTCCTCTTAGAACTGCTTTTGCTGCATCCCATAGGTTTTGGATCATTGTGTTTGCATTGTCATTTGTCTCTAGGTATTTTTTTATTTCCTCTTTGATTTCTCCAGTGACTTTTTGCTTATTTAGTAATGTATTGTTTAGCATCCATGTGTTCTGTTTTTTACATTTTTTTCCCTGTAATTGATTTCTAATCTCACAGTGTTGTGGTCAGAAAGATGCTTGGTTTGATTTCAATTTTCTTAAATTTACTGAGGCTTGATTTGTGACCCAAGATGTGATCTATCCTGGAGAATGTTCCATGTGCCCTTGAGAAGAAAGTGTAATCTGCTGTTTTGTAATGGAATGTCCTATAAATATTAATTAAATCTATCTGGTCTATTGTGTCATTTAAGCTTCTGTTTCCTTGTTTGTTTTCATTTTGGATGGTCTGTCCATTGGTGTAAGTGAGGTGTTAAAGACCCCCACTATTATTGTGTTACTTTCGATTTCCTGTTTTATAGCTGTTAGCAGTTGCCTTATGTATTGAGGTGCTCCTATGTTGGGTGTATATATATATTTATAATTGATGTATCTTCTTCTTGGATTTATCCCTTGATCATTATGTAGTGTCCTTCCTTGTCTCTTGTAACATTCTTTATTTTAAAGTCTATTTTTTCTGATATGAGTTTTTGATATGTCTTATAAAGTTGTCTCCAAAAGAATATTTGTTCTGGTTAAAAATTATGCCTTTTGGAGCTAGGCAGTTTCCTGACACTGCTCCTTATTAATTCTGTGACATGAGGTAAGTTACCTCACCTCTCTCAAATTCACTTTTTTCCACATGTAAAGTAATAATTTTAATCATAGCTAACTTATGATTTCATTGTGAAGATGTACACTATAAATCTTATTACCCTGCCTTTAAGTAGTCAGTTTATACATACAATTATTTTACATCAAATGATCAGAATTTTATAATAATCCAAATAATTTATCATATTTTTTATCATTAGTTTTGTTTATGCCACTGAAAATTATCTGTCTTTCTACAAAAACTGTTTTAGAGATCACTGAAATATTTCCTCTAAAATTTCTCTATGCAGTTAAATATCAAATCCAGATTTGAAAGCAAATAAACTCACACACACACACACTCAGAAACACTTTGCTGTTGCACAACAGAAAATCTGAGCAACACAAACTTAATGAATATCATTATTTACCTCTCCAATAATTGCTGTAGTCCCATCTGACTCATTTACCCACACATTTTGTGCATTTCCCCTTTCATAGGTTTCATATCCTGCTCCATTGGCACGTTTCTCTATGGAAATTGCAGGGTCCTAATAATTGAGAAAAGAAACTATAGAAAATCAATTAATTTACAAATGTGTAAATACTAAAACTTAATATATATAATCAGTTATTACCAATATGATGACATATTTCTGCCCATGGTCATGCAAATCTTGAACAAATTCAGGGAGACCATTAAATGCAACTTGATCATAAGTAAAGTCTTTCTTGTCTTCCATATAGTCAATATCAGTGACCTGTGTATCCTGAAAATTAGCAGAGTATATTTCAATAAACAGTACTGAAAGAACCCTTTAATCACCTCAACCTTTAAGTCTAAAGAATTTGCATTATAAATATAATGATTAAAAAGTAAATGAACTTAGATTTTTATTTCACTAAAGACACAATGGTATTGCTTATAAAACTAGTTTTTCTAATTCTAAAGTACAAAAGCATTAAATGATTATTCACATTTGTTTTAGTGATGATCACTAGATATGTATTAGGTCTATATATATATATATATATGTATATGTACATATATGGGTTCTTTGTATAAAAAACAAAACTGCACATTACATAAAATACATTAAAATTTTATTACATTAAAAAGTATACAAGCTCTAAAAAGAAAGTATATTTAAAAAACTGAGTGTAATTTTGTTCACACTTCAACATGTGTTCTAGTGTAGTATAACTCATAATCAGTTCTCAAAATTCAGGCAGGCCTGGACATTGCATATGGACATAATGTGTACTTTATCATTTAAAAAGCAGCTTAATAATTTATATTTATATCTATATGTATATGGTATATATGATAATCCTGACAATTTCCTACACTTATTATTATATGACAACATTTAACTTGAAATATATTCCCACAAACCCTTCATCCTACTTACAAATGGTATGCCAGCTTCCCGATTTCTTCGTACCACTTCTTTCACTACATCAAGTGACTTATAATTCCAGCGACTAAGTTGGAATCCAAGACTCCAATATGCTGGCATTGTTGGTCGTCCAATGAGCTTGAAGTAAACGGATATTTAATTAGTCTCAATAGTGAACATTAGAAACAAATATTAATATGCTTCTTATTGTTACATCTCTAGCATTGATTTGAGTTTAACTACATACTTTAAACAAAGATTTTGTGTCAGCATTCTAAATGTGTCCTGGATATTCTCTTAGAATTTTGTTATGAAACACTTAGCAAGTTTATGTTCTGTCACTCATCTTTTGTTAATTTTGTGTTAAAAAATCAGAAAGGTAGCACTTAAAAAAGTAGCATTTACAAAAGTATATTTTGCCCTGCATGGAAAGTTAAAAAAGAGAATAAAAGAATAGCATTAAAGAGATTTGAGAAAAAGAAAATTGTCCCACCACACTCCCACTTCTTGTAGCAACAAAATGAATGAATGAATGATCATCACATAAGAAAAAAAGATGTTTAAAGTATACAATTTCTATTCCCTTGCATTTTGGCACTTATTTCTCTCCGAGTTTGCAAAAATATTAATAAAATATGTTTCTACAAGGATCCCAGGCAGTTATTTCATAAGGTACTTATATTCACATGTAGGACACTGGTTTCTTCTCTCCCTCAAGGGCCAAATGGGCCCTTCTCCTCCCACTCTCTGGTGACCCAAGCAGGCTCAGTGAAAACTCACAACAGAGCACCAATGTCTCATCAAAACAGAGCACAGGATTTTGCACATGGAAAGATGAGTGCAACTGATATTAAGTTTTTTCACCAAAAACTAAGTATTAGGTTACATTAAGACAAATATCTTATTTGGCATGATGGGTTTTCTTTGGTTTAGGTATTTATACATATTTATATATGTTTATATATATGTATCTTTATGTAATATACATTTTTTTGGATCCATGATTTCTTCATCATGTATGTCTAAAAAGTGCTATGGGCAAGACGGGAATAAAGACGCAGACCGACTAGAGAATGAACTTGAGGATACGGGGAGGGGGAAGGGTAAGCTGGAACAAAGTGAGAGAGTGGCATGGACATATATATACTACCAAATGTAAAATAGATAGCTAGGAGGCAGCAACCACATAGCACAGGGAGATCAACTCGGTGCTTTGTGACCACCTAGAGGGGTGGGAGGGAGGGAGATGCAAGAAGGAAGAGATATGGGGATATATGTATAACTGATTCACTTTGTTATAAAGCAGAAACTAAGACACTATTGTAAAGCAATTATACTCTAATAAAGATGTTAAAAAAAGTGCTATGTAAAAATTAAAAAAATACTCAGGTTATTGTATTCTATTAAATTTTAGCATTAAATTAATTTTAAAAAACTTGGTATCAAATAAAACTCCCCCAAAACTCAGTATGTTTAAACTCTATTCATAAACACCTTATGTTCCATTGAACTTCTTTAAAGATTTGGACATGTGATTGAAATTTCTGTGTGTGTATTATATGTATCACATAATTTATTTTCATAAGTGTATAAAACATGTTTTATTATATTATATTATGTACTATTCATCTTATACCTTATATGTATACATTATCTTTAACACTTATGAAATGATCTAGTCATTCAAATGCATTGTTTTAAATTTTGACATACTCGGACCACTACTGTATTAATTTATACAGAGCGGATAATTTGTTTTTCTTCAAACAAGAGGTAGTTTCTTTTGCCTCTCTCTACATAATTTGAGCCCCATTGAAATGCAGCAGTGATTAATAGTGCTATATTCTAAACAAGTCATTTTTCTTATTTTTTAAATTCAAGCTTCTACAAGTCTGCCCATAAAATGATGTATGCAAATGGACTTCTATATCACATGAATGCTGCATTCTCATGTCAAACATGACTCAAACTCAACTACTGCTGACCACAGACTTCACCCGGCATGTAATAGACAACTATCCCAACTAATATTTCACAAGTAAAATATAGAATTCTTACAAAAATGTGCTATCCCCTCTTTTGATGGTGTGATAACTGTATACAATAACTATGATTTCATATTATAGAGACTGTAAATTTTGTTGCCTTTCTGAAATTCACATTTATGAACAGCAATTTGGGAATTGCTAGACATTGTAAATTATTCAATTGTGTAAAACCCTATCTACTTTTATTTCAGGTTTTTAGATCCTAACTAAAGTTTTTGATAGTAATTGCTTCTCTTCTGAGAGCATTTTGAAAATGGGACTTATATGTCATGAGATTTATCAATAAAACAAATTTTATAAATAGGCATGATACTTAACTCTTATATCTATAAAATTTATTTATTTTCCATAATAACACCAGAAATTATATACACTAACAGTCACAGGAGAACAATTTACATGGGAGAAATGTCTAGAATTAGGCTCAAAATAAGCCTTGGATTCCTCACCTTTCTAAGGTCCATCTTGGGCTCAGGTACACTAAGATGCTATTTAATAGGTAAATGAGAGTTGTTTAGACAGTAACCTCAAGAAGTTAAGACTTCAGACTATGTTTCAATATCTGTCCTTCTAAGCCTGAGTGTCAGAGCCAATTTTCCTGGAATTTACCTATGGTACATTAACAGCAAGTTTCACTAGCCTTCCTCATAACTCACTCGTCTCTAAGATTCTTATCAAACGGATGCATGACCTATATGTCCATTACCTATCCTCAGACTTGAAGATAAGATACTTCCTTTTGTTTTATCCCACCAAAGAAGGTCATGAATAAGTAAACATTTAATATGCAACATCTCAAAGGAATCCAACTACTGAACTCACCTGCCTAGAAGCAAGAAACAACCTGATATCTGAAATGTAGACATCTAAATATACCTAGGTGTCACTGTATATCAAAAACAAAAACAAAACCACTTTCTCATATCTGAAAAATGGTAAGGTTTAAAAATATATTTAGCTAAGAGCCCTCAAATATCTTAGCTAAAATCATTTTAATATGTAGACATGTTTGAAAGTATGGTAGAAAAAATTTTATAAAAAAAACTTGAAACACACCTCTTGATACTGTTGAACTACTTGTTCTGGAGTATCTCCTAGAAAAATGTAAAAGTCTAGAATGCCACCTGTAACTCTGTAAGTTACTATTGGAGTAGGCTGGATGAAAATCTCTACAAAACAAAAATTGGAAAAGCATATGTAAATAGTAAACATGTACATCTGATAAAATAATTGCAATGTCTATTTAAAGTACTTTGTATTAATCACATAGTTTTACAGTTTTTTTAAATGATTAAGATAAGGTATTGAAGATAAGAATATAGGAGAAAAGTGGAATGCCACCATACATGAGGTTTAAGAAAGGATATTCCAGATGCTTCCTTTTACAGATGTTGGCAAAAGCTCCTCTAGAAACTGCTTAGCAGGGGATAGAGGATCCATCTTTTTACAACATAAGGATTTCTTTTTAAAATTGCATTTCAATTGGTTATTTTAATTGAAGATTCTGTGAAACATCATATTATCACATGTTGATTTCTAAGAAAAAAACTACATAGGTTTTTAATTTGTCTATATGCAAGACATAGTAATTGTCAGAATAACCATATGGTATACAGCTCTTGATTAAATTTTTGTAGTTTTTACTATCACTGATCCACCTATCCAATTTAGGTATTGCATTATTCACAACATTAAAAAACAAAAGGTTCTACACTATTTGAATTATGATAAGATTAAAAAGATCATTCTTGCTTCTTTTATCCCCATATAGACCTTTCTCTTTTTTATCTGGAGTGACATATTAACTTATCTTAACAAATGAGGTTATGTGAATGGGAATATTCATTTGTATGGATGTGTTCAGTGTTCTTCTGGAGGGAAAATCAAGTGCCTGAATATCACAATATAGCATACTTTCTCTCAAACAGAAGCACAGATATGCAAAAATCCATGTCTCACTAACTACAAAATCTGCTTATAATAATTTCACCTTCTAAATAGTAACAACAAAGTTTACTCTGGTATACAATACCTATGATTGGTATGAAGAAAGAGCAGTTAAACGTTTCAAGTCTCATTTAAATATATCATCAGATAAATTACTCTTACCCATTGCATTGCTGTTCATTAAGAAAACACCAAATGACTTTCCAGAAGTATCTTCAATGCACATGAAGAATGTTTGATGGCCATATAAATTATTATTATTCTATAAGGCATAAATTTATTTAAAATAAAAAGATTATACACTGAAAATGGACTTTATGGATTCCAATTTATTCTTGTAATTTACTCTTCATATTTAACTTACTCCCATACTCCTATAACAATTTTCTCTATATAAGTACCATATGAAATATTGTAGCACAAAAAACATTGAACTTATTTTAATTATTAATACATTAAGATATAAATATATAACTATATATTATACTATTAATAGTTTACTTTCTTTTATGTTTTATTATGATTAAATGAGTTTTAATAAGATATTAATCAACTATACTTCAATTAAAGAAAAAAAGCTATCCGTGATAGGGTAATAGCATGCTTATCCATTATGTTTCATGTATGCCCAAGGTATTATAGGGAATTCCAAAATGATGTCCACCCTCATAGATCTTTTGCAGTACAGTCGTTGAGAGCTGATGAGTAGATGAAGTGGTGGAGGAAAATTGGAAATGAACTTAAAAAGTGAAAGAAGAAAGACTTCTTGGCTGATTGGGTATGGAAGTTCAAAGGAAAGATGTATGAAAATAGCTATGCGGTATTTATTAGCCTGGTATTTATTAGGTGTTTATTATAGACAGTGATGCTGTAAACAAAGATTGGCAAAATTTGTTAATATTTTTGTATGAAATGAAGGTCTTTAGAACAACTCACATTCATTTTGAGCAATGAAAGAGCATCAGCATTTTAAAAATCATTAACATTTGACTCAAAGCAATCATGAATGAATAAAAAAAGGTTTTTTAATGGTATGGTTTTTGTCCCGAAGAGTCGCATATTCTAGAAGTATAGACAAATGTATACACAAATAATACACTGTGATGGTTGTCATATTAAAATATGAATAAAGGGTTAGAAAGTAAAGATTAATTCTGCATGGAGGAGTCTGGGAAAAGTTCTTATGAGGTGAAACCAACCGAGCTATCAATGACTTGTATAATTAATAAAGAACTTCAAGGTTTAGCACTTGCAAAGAGAACCAACCTCTTGTGAAAATATGTGAACTTAAGAAAGATGATCATATGTTATGGTAAAGGAAAAAGTGGGTATAGATGCAGGACATGATGTCCAATAGATAGGCAGACACCATATCATACATACAAAACCATGTAAAGCAAGGTGTTTGGAATTATTCTTGTGCAATAACTAACCCTGGATAGGTTTAAGTATAAGAGTGGAATGATAAAATATAAAAGTTAAAATCAAAAGAAAACATTCCTAAATTGGAAATATCTTTTAAAATATTCATAAAATCAGTTGGTCACTTAATTATTTTAGGACTTTGATATCAATCCTCACCCCTAAAGTAAACAAGCTTCTGAAATGTGTATCACTGACATCAAATAAATAATGGCTTCAAACAGGCTAAAATTATCCTCAAATATACCTATTTTATTTATAACAAGAAAGAGAGTGGCTTACATCACCAGGAAGTTGATCCCGAGTAAAAATTGGCCATGTTTTCCAATATAAATCATGACGAAATCTCTTATGAATATGTTCCCCAATACCATAAATATATTCACTGGAAAGTCTGGCTGAGATCTGTAAATACTGGTCAGAGTATACCAGTGGACCAATGCTGGTGTCAAACCTGTAGCATGAAATAAATAAATAAATGAGCTAGAAACATATAAAATGTTCTACTAAATACAGGTCTATGTTATCATCCAGAATATTGCATTTTAAATATGTCAGTCTTTAGCTATGATCAATTCTTAGTAACACATGAATTTTATACCATAACCAGAACTTGTTAATTCCATCAACACAATTTGTTTCATCATCATCAATATGATTCTTCACATGCATTCTCTCCTTTTATCTTCACCAAAATCCTAAAGCAGAGCTACCATTATAAATTTCATTTCACAAATGACACAAATTGGACAAATTTATTCATGTTTTAAGGTTAGGCAGTAGAGCCAAATTTCAGACATAGTTCTGCTTTTCTCCAGAGACAGAGTTTTAAAATACAGTACTATACTGGTTTCCGTACCTCTAATATATATATTAAAATTAAGTTGAAAATTATTTTTCCAAAAAGAGAAAGGTTACATGTTTTATGCATATCAAATATATACTCTGAGAAATGTTAAACAGCATTTCTTTTGTGATTTAACATAAACTCAATTGCAAGTTATTAAAATATATTTACAGAAAATAATTGCTGATATTCAGTCTTGACAATTGTTTAATTAACCTTTCTTGGAGATTCAAGAGTTATAATCTTGAAAGTTATTATATTCTTTGCAAAAAATATCCCTCAAAATACATTTATAATGAAGGCATTCAGGTAATATTTAAATTAATATATGTATAGTATTTAAATTTATTATATGTTAATATATACTCAATTTAATTTCATACATATATATGAAAAATCCTCTAATTGTACTATGGAAATTCATCACTCTCTGCTTAGTAACTATTTGACACTTCAAACTGACAACAGAATATGATAAATAATGGGGAAAAGACACAACAGGAGTTTAAGTATGCAAAAATATAAACAAGACTTATATTGTATCAGTAATGCTCTTCACCTTCAACTTTCGTTGGCCCCATTTCTATACTTTCGTTCATGTTCTTATTACTTTATTCCATGAGAAATTAAAATCTCTTTAACATTATAATCTTTAAAACATGTACACCCACCCTCTTTTGGGAGGAAATTTAATATTTCTGAAAATGCCTTAAAATTAAGACTTTCATAATTCTATGATAACATAATAAAATTGACCAATTATTTAATCTTTTATTAATATAAAATAATTACTTACAAAAGTCTATCATTGCTTTTTCTATAAACTTTAATGCTAAATGGATTGTCTATAAACTTCAAATCATACAATGTGTCAGAAGCTGCAGTTCCACTAAATTCTTTTACAAACTGATGAGGAACTTCATATCTTCTATTATTTGGATCAGTAATCTGCAAAGATTTTGAAAAATTAGCATTATTTGATTCAAAACTGTTATTTAATTTTTCAATTCTGAACTAAGTATTAAAGGTGAGCTCTAAACATGAAATAATACATTTAATAATTTTATAGATGAGTTATTAATCTAGTCATAAACTTAACTTTAATGTTGCTGAATGGCTATGCACAGAATAAATTGTAAAGGAATTAATAGAATTTGTTGGTCATAATGGTACTATATCAAATAAAAATTTTTATTGACCAATATAAAAAAATAATGATAGTATTAGTAAATATGGATTCTTGAATACTGGGTTTTTGTAATTTAATTATCCTTGTTACATTTCAGTGATCACCTGCTTAAAAATCCAGCAAGAATTTTGAATTTTGTTTAAAATAAAATCTTAATTTTTGTGAAATTGTGGCTAAAAGGTAATGTACAAAGGATATAGTGTTTTCACTGCCAAATCCGAAAGACGATACTAATAAACTACTTGGTAAAAAACAGCAGAAATTAGTTTCTTTAAAATCATGACTAGAGCACTCCCTCTTGTGAGGGCACCGGAATCACAACTAATTAACGAACAGCCATCAGCAGGAAGACATTGGAACTCATCAAAAAATACCCAACATCCAAAGACAAAGGAGAAGCCTCAGTGAGACGGTAGGAGGGGTGCAATCACAATAAAAATCATATCCCATAGGCACTGGGTGGGTGACTCACAAACTGGAGAACAATTATACCACAGAAGTCTACCCACTAGAGTGAAAGTTCTGAGCCCCACATCAGGCTCCTGAGCCTAGGGGTATGGCAATGTGATGAGGAATTCCCAGAGAATCAGACTTTGAAGGCTAGTGGGATTTGATTGCAGGACGTCAACAGGAATGAGGGAAACAGAGACTCTACTCTTGGAGGGCACAAACAAAGTAGTGTGCACATAAGGACCCAGGAGAAAGGAGCAGTGACCCCATAGGAGACTGAACCAGACCTACCTGCTGGTTTGGAGGGTCTCCTGCGGAGGTGGGGAGTGGCTGTAGCTCACCATGGGGACAAGGACACTGGCAGCAGAAGTTCTGGGAAGTACTCCTTGGCATGGGCCCTTCCAGAGTTTGCCATTAGCCCCACCAAAGAGCCTGTAGCCTCCAGTGCTCAGTCACCTCAGGCCAAACAACCAACAGGGAGGGAACTCAGCCCCACCTACCAGCAGACAAGTGCATTAAAGTTTTACTGAACTCTGCTGACCAGAGTAAAATCTAGCTCTACCCACAACCAGTCCCTCCCATCAGGAAGCTTTCACAAGCCTCCTAGATGGCCTCATCCACCAGAAGGCAGACAGTAGAAACAAAAAGAACTACAATCCTTCCACCTGTGGAAGGAAAACCACATTCACAGAAAGAGAGACAAAATGAAAAGGTAGAGGACTATGTACCAAATGAAGGAACAAGATAAAAACCCAGAAAAATGCTAAATAAAGTGGAGATAGGCAACCTTCCAGAAAAAGAATTCAGAATAATGATACGGAAGATGATCCAGGAACTTGGAAAAATAATAGAGGCAAAGATTGAGAAGGTGCAAGAAATGTTTAACAAAGACCTAGAGGTATTAAAGAACAAACAGACATAGATGAACAATACAATAACTGAAATGAAAAATACACTAGAAGGAATCAATAGCAGAATAACTGAGTCAGAAGAACGGATAAGTTACCTGAAAGATAGAATGGTAGGCTGCACTGCCATGGAACTGAATAGAGAAAAAAGAATGAAAAGAAACAAAGAGAGCCTAAGAGACATCTGCGACAATATAAAATGCACCAACATTCATAATATAGGGGTCCCAGAAGGAGGAGAGAGAGAGAGAGAGGACCCGAGAAAATATTTGAAGAGATTATAGTCAAAAACTTCCCTAACATGGGAAAGGAAATAGCCACCTAAGTCCAGGAAGTGCAGAGAGTCCCAGGCAGGATAAACCCAAGGAGAAACCAGGCGAGACACATGGTAATCAAACTGACAAAAATTAAAGGAAAAGAAAAACTATTAAAGGCAACAAGGGAAAAATGACAAATAACATACAAGGGAAATCCCATAAGGTTAACAGCTAATTTCTTGGCAGAAGCTCTACAAGCCAGAAGGGAGTGGCATGATATATTTAAGTGATGAAAGGAAAGGAAAACTATTTTCTTTCTAAAGGAAAGAACCTACAACCAAGATTACTCTACCCGGCAAGGATCACATTCAGATTCAATGGAGATATCAAAGCTTTAGAGACAAGCAAAAGCTAAGAGAATTCAGCACCACCAAACCAGCTCTACAACAAATGCTAAAGGAACTTTTCTAACTGGGAAACACAAGAGAAGAAAATGACCTACAAAACAAACCCAAAACAATTAAGAAAATGGTAACAGGAACATACATATTGATAATTACCTTAAATGTGTATGGATTAAATGCTCTAACCAAAAGGCACAGGTTCACTGAACGGATACAAAAGGAAGACACATATATATGCTGTCTACAAGAGACCCACTTCAGACCTAGGGACACATACAGACTGAAAGTGAGGGGTTGGCAAAAGATATTCCATGCAAATGGAAATCAAGAGGAGTAGCAATACTCATATCAGAAAAAATAGACTTTAAAATAGAGAATGTTACAAGAGACAAGGAAGGACACTACATAATAATCAAGGGATCAATCCAAGAAGAAGATGTAACAATTATAAATACATATGCACCCAACATAGCAGCACCTCAAAAAATAAGTCAAATGCTAACAGCTACAAAAGAGGGAATTGGCAGTAACACAACAATAGTGTGGGACTTTAACACCTCACTTACACCAATGGGCAGATCATCCAGAGAGAAAATTAATAAGGAAACACAAGCTTTAAATGACACAATAGACCAGATAGATTTAATTGATATGTATAGGACATTCCATCCAAAAACAGCATATTACACTTTCTGCTCAAGTACACATGGAACATTCTCCAGGATAGATCACATCTTGGGTCACAAATCAAGCCTCAGTAAATTTAAGAAAATTGAAATCATATCAAGCATGTTTTCTGACAACAACACTATGGGATTAGAAATCAATTACAGGGACTAACGCATAAAAAACACAAACACATGGAGGCTAAACAATATGTTGCTAAATAACCAAGAGATCACTGAAGATATCAAAGAGGAAATCAAAAAATATCTAGAGACAAATGACAATGAAAAAACGATGATCCAAAACCCATGGGATGCAGCAAAAGCAGCTCTAAAAGGGAAGTATATAGCAATACAATCCTACCTCAAGAAACAAGAACAATCTCAAATAAACAATCTAACATTACACCTAAAAGGAACTACAGAAAGAAGAATAAATAAAACCCAAAGTTAGTAGAAGGAAAGAAATCATAAAGATCAGAGCAGAAATAAATGAAATAGAAACAAAGAAAACAATAGCAAAGATCAGTACTAAAAGCTGGTTCTTTGAGAAGATAAACAAAACTGATAAACCTTTAGCCAGACTCATCAAGAAAAAGTAGGAGAGGACTCAAAACAATAAAATTAGAAATGAAAAGTAGAAGTTACAATGGACATCACAGAAATACAAACATCATAAGAGACTACTAAAAGCAAATTTATGCCAATAAAATGGACAACCTGGAAGAAATGGACAAATTCATAGAAAGCTATAAGCTTCCAAGACTGAACCAGGAAGAAATAGAAAATATGAACAGACCAGTCACAAGCACTGAAACTGAAACTGTGATTAAAATCTTCCAACAAACAAAAGTCCAGGACCAGACGGTTAAAGTGAATTTTACCAAACATTTAGAGAAGAGCTAACACCCATCTTTCTCAAACTCTTCCAAAAAATTGCAGAGGATGGAACACTCCCAAACTCATTCTACGAGGCCACCATCACCCTGATACCAAAACCAGACAAAGATACTACACAAAAAGAAAACGACACACCAACATCACTGATGAATATAAATGCAAAAATCCTTAGCAAAATACTAGCAAACAGAATACAACAACTCCTTAAAAGTGTCATACACCATATCAAGTGGGATTTTTCCCAAGGATGAAAGCATTCTTCAATATACACAAATCAATCAATGTGATACACCATATTAACAAACTGAAGAATAAAAAACATATGATCATCTCAGTATATGCAGAGAAAACGTTTGACAAAATTCAACACCCATTTATGATAAAAATCCTCCAGAAAGTAGGCATAGAGGGAACCTACCTCAAAAAAATAAAGGCCATATATGACAAACCCACAGCAAACATCATTCTCAATGGAGAAAAACTGAAAGCATTTCCTCTAAGATCAGAAACAAGACAAGGATGTCCACTTTCACCACTATTATTCAACATAGTTTTGGAAGTCCTAGCCATGGCAATCAGAGAAGAAAAAGAAACGAAAGGAATACAAATTGGAAAAGAAATAAAACTGTCACTGTTTGCAGATGACATGATACTATACATAGATAATCCTAAAGAAGCCACCAGAAAACTGCTAGAGCTAATCAATGAATTTTGTAAAGTTGCAGGATACAAAATTAATGCACAGAAATCTCTTGCATTCCTATGTACTAACAATGAAAGATCAGAAAGAGAAATTAAGGAAACACTTCCATTTATCATTGCAACAAAATGAATAAAATACCTAGGAGTAAACCTACCTATGAAATTAAAAGACCTGAACTCAGAAAACTATAAGACACTGATGAAAGAAATCAAAGATGACACAAACAGATGGAGAGATAGACCATATTCTTGGGTTGGAGGAATCAATATTGTGAAAATGACTATTTTACCTAAAGCAATCTACAGATTCAGTGCAATCCCTATCAAATTACCAAAAACATTTTTTTTTACAGAACTAGAACAAGAACATTTTAAAATTTGTATGGACACAAAAGACCCCGAATAGCCAAAGCAGTCTTGAGCGGAAAAATGGACCTAGAGGAATCAGACACGCTGACTTCAGACTATACTACAAATCTATGGTAATCAAGACAATATGGTACTGGCACAAAAACAGATCAATGGAAAAGGATAGAAAGCCCAGAGATAAACCCAGGCACCTATGGTCAACTAATCTATGACAAAGAAGGCAAGGATATACAATGGAGAAAAGACAGTCTCTTCAATAAGTGGTGCTGAGAAGACTGGACAGCTACATGTAAAATAATGAAATTAGAACACTGCCTAACACCATACACAAAAATAAACTCCTAATGGATTAAAGACCTAAATGTAAGACCGTACACTATAAAACTCTTAGAGGAAAACATAGGAAGAACACTCTTTGACATAAATCACAGCAAGATCCTTTTTGACCCACCTCCTAGAGTAATGGAAATAAAAACAAAAATAAACAAATGGGACCTCATGAAACTTAAAAGCTTTTGCACAGCAAAGGAAACTATAAACAAAATATAATGACCACCCTCAGAATGGGAGATAACTTTTGCAAATGAATCAACAAACAAAGGATTAATCTCCAAAATATATAGACAGCTCATTCAGCTTAATAAAAATAAAAAACAACCCAATAAAAAAATGGGCAGAAGATCTAAACAGACATTTCTCCAGAGAAGACATACAGACGGCCAAGAGACACATGAAAAGCTGCTCAACATCACTAATTATTAGAGAAATGCAAATCAAAACTACAATGAGGTATCACCTCACACCACTTAGAATGGGCATCATCAGAAAATCTACAAACAACAAATACTGGAAAGGGTGTGAAGAAAAGGGAACCCTCTTGCATTCTTGGTGGGAATGTAAATTGATACAACCACTATGGAGAACAGTATGAAAGTTCCTTAAAAAAATAAAAAATATGACTACCATATAACCCAGCAATCCCACTACTGGGCATATACCCAGAGAAAACCATAATTCAAAAAGACACATGCACCCCAGTGTTCATTGCAGCACTATTTACAACAGCCAGGTCATGGAAGTAACCTAAATGCCCATCAACAGACAAATGGATAAAGAAGATGTGGTACATATATACAATGGAATATTACTCTCATAAAAAGGAATGAAATTGGGTCATTTGTAGAGATGTGGATGGACCTAGAGACTGTCATACAGAGTGAAATAACTCAGAAAGAGAAAAAGAAATACTGAATATGAACGCATACATGTGTAATCTAGAAAAACGGTACAGATGAACCGGTGTGCAAGTCAGAAATAGAGACACAGATGTAGAGAACAAACATATAGACACCAAGGGGGGAAAGCGGGGGTGGAGAGTTGTTGTGGTGGGATGAATTGGGAGATTTGGATTGACATATATGCCCTAATATGTATAAAATAGATAGCTAATAAGAACTTGATGTATAAAAAAATAATAAAATTCAAAAAAAATCATGACTAGAAGTGATATCAGTAAAAAGAACTAGAGAGTGTGTCACATTGATATAGAACAATTAACACCTTTCTCAAATTAAATTTTAAACTAATCTTTTATCACAGTCTTTAGTTGAATAACAAAAAATTACTAAAGTTTTTTGAGTGTTTATTCTTCTCAGGACACTGTACCAAATATTTTACATTGACTATATTATTAAGTTCTCCAAAAACTACTGCCAGAGAAAAATTTATTGTTATATTTGAGTAAACAGTCTCAGAGAAGTGGAGTAATGAGTCTAAACTAGCTCTTTGCTTTGGAATAAATATTTATTAAGAGGGAAATGTCTTGTTGGGGTGAAAAGTGTATTCATAACATGTTTTATTAATAACTTTTCTTTAGAAATCTCAAAGACCAAACCTTGAACCGGAAACGCTTGGGTGTCTGACTTTGAGTTGTGAGGAGAACAGTGTTAATGTCATTTCCAAATAGTGTTGGTGAAGGTATCCTGTTTAATTTGGCTTCAAGTCCTTAAAGAAAGAAAAAAAGTTTTCATGAATTATAACTTTATTTACAAAGATTAATAAGTATTAAATATTTTCACATTTTCTAATTTTCTTGCCTGTCACATATAATGACTTTTTTTTTTCATTTGGAAGATACAATCATGCAAAAAATGTCCTTAATATACCGATTTGAACATTTTTGTGTACATATTTCCCATTTGATTTTATTTAAGATATCTTTCCAAAGAAAATTTTTAAATGTAGTTTTTTCATTCAACTTAAAATATGTTGGATCATCATGACAGAATACTTCTCACCAGTATTTGTTGATGTTGTTCCCTCAGCATTATAGCCATGGTTATCTACGAAGAAGCACCAAGGAATTACAGAATTATTCCATGGTCTCCAGCAGCAACCTCGAGCTGCACAAAGTGTCTGATAAAACATTTATTAAAGGAATCATGGGGTTAGTATTGTTATCATGTGGGTCAATCTCTATTTTTTAAACATACACTCATTCCAATAAATGTCTGAGTGAATGTTTAAAAAAAATCTTATTTCTTCAAATATATAATGTGCTAAAATATCATTTATTCTTTTGTTCCTTTCACTTGGAAGAAATGTAAATATTTGATGAATTGAATCAATTACACCCTATCAGAGACTGATGTTCTGAATTGTGATTTATCAAATTTACATATCAATACACATTATTGTAAGCTCGTTATTTTAAAGGTTCCTGCCCTCTGGATAATTACAGTCTATTCTGTTGTCATGTAGTCAATGCAGAAGAACTAAAATATTTATTGTGTACCAATTATGTATCAAGTTGCAGTTGAGGCTATAAAGATGAAGATATGGCCCTAAACTTAAGCCTACATAAAATGTTTAAGGTAGTTATTTCCAGAAAATTAATAGTTCAATATGATTTAACAAGTTTATGTGCCAGTTGTTGCAACATCCAATTAATAAAGTAAAATACTAAATTCTCAGTAATTTTATGATCTATATGGAAAGATTATATGAAGTGAAAGAAAAATTATATATGTTTACAGTAAAAGTTGAGTCATATGGTGCTGCTGTGTGTTAACATTGGCATAATCAAAAATCTATTTAATATTTAAATTTAATAGTGTGACATGTTTTCATAATTTGAATGCTTGTGAGCTTTTTCTTCTTGGCTATTTGCCTTGAAAAAACTGTTAAAAGCCTCCACTTTTACCAGCTGATGATATACATGTTAACTTCTCTCCTATTTTTAACATCAAATTAAAATGTCATCAGGTACACATACACACACGCATGCACACATACACATGCAAATATGTATATTGCAAATGAGAGCAAATGGGAGCTGAGCATTTTGGAGGGTCATTACCTAACAGAAACTAAAGTATGTGTGACTTTTGATATAGACATTGCAAAATGGGAATACACACACACACACACACACACACACACACAAATTCACTCATTGACATTTTAATCCCACGCAAGTTATGAAGACCAAGGGAGAGTCAACTAGGGTTATGTGAATCCATTCAGTTACACTTACTTTTCTCCATTTGAGCTCCTTCTCCCCAATTACCAAATAATAAAAATAAATAATTTTTAAAAATTAGAAGAATCAACGTTACTTTGTTTTCCACAGACTATTCTTAATGTTATCATCACAAATACTTTAATAGAATGTAGATATCTTTCTCAAATGTTCTATATTGTCAAAGGTTATACTTTTTTTTTTAAGAAGTAGGTTGGAGAGGATAGAATTTCATGAAGATTTATAAATTTAACAATAGCTTGTTAAGCATGGGAAAATATTAACTTATTAATTTGAATTGTAAGGAAGTACAGAAAAGCAAGCTCAGTAATTTCCATTATCTCTCATCTGTTCATACATAAATACAATAAAAAGAAATGCAGCCTAATTAATGGCTAGAGTTTTAAAAATATGGAACTGATCCAATATTAAATAATTATCTTAATATACTTATCTTAATATAATTATCATACTATATATATCTATTCATAAAATTATTCAAGACTTTTGTTGCAGACCTGTGTTGGAAATTGTTCTGGAATGCAGTTTATTCTCTCATTGATAAGATCATTTAGCACACTTGGACATTTTCCTGAACCAGGATACACAGTGGTTGTGAGAATGGTAGCAGGCGTTGAAGTAGAACCACTGACTTCTGGGAAAGAAAGAGGTCAATAAAAGAAAACATGGTTTTAAATTAATTTTCCAAATTCTCAAGTAACAAAAACATTGAAAGTATTCATAAATGTATATATAATGAAAATTAACATAAACTTTGCATTAAAAAAACCCCACAAATTCAAGTCCTAGTCACCAAAAGGGAAAGATCCAAATGCTATTTAAAACTGTCAAAGCCCTGTTGACTGTTCCTTCAGAGAATCAAAATACATTCACAGGAGGTCTTGAGGTAGATTCAAAAGGAAACAAAATGTATATTCCCACAGTGCTTAAAAATTGTGTTTTAGAGATGAAGAAAGAAGGTGGAAAAACATGGATGGGGAAAGGATGTAGAGGAGACAAGAATTCGAGCAGAAAAGAGAAGATTAAGAGGAAGAAGATACTTGAAGTGAATCAAAGAGAAAGCAGGGAATAGTAAAGAAAACTAAATTCCAGCTCTGTGTAATAAACAATGACTTTCTAACAATCAGAGATGGGGAAGATAAATTTGATTGTTTCACAGTGTAGTGAGATTTCAGTTTACTAAAAGAAGGTAAAACAAGAGACCAGAGGCAGCAGAAAATGCTAACTACTGTTAGATTAGAAGATAATTTGCAATATGTTTTCCAATTCTGATTTAGTCAAGACAGAATGATGAAGAAAGAAAAAGTAGATTAGGTGGATCAGAGTGGCATGTATCAACCTCAAATCAGGATAGAAATATTCAGGAAAAAAAGATAAACGTTTCAAGTCTGTTTCATTCCTGCTACCTGTTTTTCTAATACAACATCTCTCTTCTTAATAAAAAGTTAAGCCTATGACAAAGAGATTATCCCCCTAAATTTCCCCACCCTACCCCCCACATCCCTGCAGGTGTCTGAAACCCAGAGCAAAACCTCACTAATGAGATTTCCTACTAGTTAGAAAAACCTCACTGGTAACTATAGATGATTATTCCACTGTTCATTAACATCCTGATCCTTTTGCCTCTTTGCTGTTGCTTAAGGAACACAATATGGGGAAGATCATTAATATCAAAGCACATAGATTTCTTGATTACAATGATGCTTCATTGGAAAACCTGCAATATAATGGATAGAAAAAGTTGTAGTAATTGTTCAACGTACCTGAGATCTTTCTTCATGCACTTCATCTCATATAGGTTACGTTTCAAAATCCTTAATTATTATGGAGTAAACTTTATCTCAAACTCACTATAATAAGTATTTTCAATATTATTTACCTTCAACAGCAGGTGTCTTAGTTGCTAAAACAGCAATTAGGGCAATAGCTATTATTGTAACTATAGCAAAGAGGACAATCAGAGAGATTTCTAATCCAGTAAATTTCTTCCTTGCCATCTAAAGAAAGAAAAGGAATATATGTTTGAAATGTAGAATATACAACTACAATAAGTGACCATTATTAATATAAAATTATGCACATTTGGTTTTTTTGTCTACTAAGCATAACACAAGCAGAGTCGCAGAGAGCTCTATCAGTTTATAATGTAAAATAATACAC
The DNA here is from genome assembly GCF_026419965.1 of Kogia breviceps. Taxonomy (NCBI): domain Eukaryota; kingdom Metazoa; phylum Chordata; class Mammalia; order Artiodactyla; family Physeteridae; genus Kogia; species Kogia breviceps. The sequence continues at coordinate 49,730,285 of NC_081314.1, forward strand.
ATTGGCAAAAGTGTAAACAACACATGCAGTTTTAAGTAAAAAGAATAAATTAGTGATGCACATTATAGTAGTATACTAAAATGAAAATACAAAAGGAAAAAGATCTCCAAATAGGTGCATCTTGCTCTCTCATTTTAGAACATTTTTTCAAGTCAAAGAAAGCTTATGCTTGCATTATGTTCCTTACTTCACAACAATTGTATGAAGGAGATGCCATTATTCACATTTTACTCATTAGGAACTCAAGGCTTAGAGAAAATGTTATTTTTTTCAAAGTCAAAAAATCCAGTTCTTCGTACTATTGCTCTACAATTCCAACAGTGCTTTCTTATAAGGATATTGTGGAAAAGAATATAAATATAAATATGTGGTAAAGAAAATAAATATAATTATATAAAATAATACAATATAGGTCTTCCCTGGTGGCGCAGTGGTTGAGAGTCCGCCTGACGATTCAGGGGACACGGGTTCGTGCCCCGATCCGGGAAGATCCCACATGCTGCAGAGCGGCTGGGCCCTTGAGCCACGGCCGCTGAGCCTGCGCGTCCGGAGCCTGTGCTCCGCAGCTGGAGAGGCCACAACAGTGAGAGGCCCCCATACCGAAAAAAAAAAAAAAAAAAAAAAAAACCAATATAAAATTTTGTAAAAAATATATATACACAACACACACACACACACACACACAGAGATAGATATATATACACACATACATATGGTATATATTTAGGAGTTGGTTCTTAAAAAAAAAAAAATTAAACTACGTGCTTTCTAAGTTCCACCCTTAAATAGCAAATAAAATATACCAAACTCTCATATCAAAAATATATATTCATTTCAGATAACATTATGCATCTGAGTTAGCATCCAGAAGTGCCTAAATGTAGGTAGGGAAGAGCTCTAGTAATTATCTTAAAACCTATTTGTTTAACTTAGTTTTGACCATACGTCTCTTATCTCTCCTAGTCTTTAAGTTTCCATGGCTTTTCTGTATTTTATGTTTTTATATGTTTTAATTCAATGGCATATACCTAGATAGAAATTCAGAATTTTCACAGTAATTGCTCTTACAGATTGCGGTTTGAAAATAAAATTTTTTGCCCTCTCATACCAGTCCCTCCTCCTGTAGCTATCTATGTCAGTTCATATACTCAGTTGTTCCAACCTAAAAACTTATTTTCCCTCTTTCATATCTTGCTACCACATTAAATCATTCAAAAAGTCCTGTTGATTCTACCTCCAGAATATTTTCAGAATTATACCCTTATCTTATCCCCACCAATGAAATATCATTTTTTTGAATAACATGTCCTCTTAGTAAATGCTGTTTAATCTTTCTTCAATTCTTCCACATCTGCTCTTCTGGGTTAGTTCCAATTTATGCCCAGTTCAAGTGCCATGTCATCTGTGAATGTTTTCCTACTTTTAGAAGCAGAGTTAATCTATCCTCTTCCCATTTTACAATAGCACATAGTATATCTATTGCAATTATTTAAACATGCATTAATTTCCTCCATTGGGTTGTTATATACCTAATAGAAAGAATCATGAAAGTAGTTGAGAGCCTGACATCGAATAAGTACAAGCTCAATTTTAAAAATATACCTTATGATTGAAAGTTTAAAGATTAGCATTCAATTTTAGCATATGATTTCCTGTTATAGATATGTAAACTGTTTATTACATCAGGAATCTTCAGAGAACCTGAATGAATGTAAGCTAAATATAAATAAAGCGACATGATCTAAGCAGTTGTTTAGAAAATGAAACCCAGTTGCTCAATGTTATGTGAGAAAACACAGTTGCATTTAAGGTTTAACTTTAAATGAGTTTAACTATCACTCAAAGTAATTTCACTTTGAGATCAAAAAGCCAATAAAAAGGACTATGCATTTCTTTTAAGGGAAATATAAGAAAAAGTGCACATTGTCCTGAAGCTAACCCTCTTTAATCTAAAAAAATCAGAATAAAATTAATGTACCAAAATTAAATTATTCATATGAGTACTTATAAATGATCAGTACTAAAGTTGTTCATATGCTGTAGGTAGTAATTACAGTGATCGTATTTTAGATCACAGTAATTTTAAGCAAAATATTTTTGGGGAAATTATATACTGATGTCCTTTCTCTGTATATTTATTTTCAAAATGAGTAATACTTTATTAGATGATAACTTGATGACTGATCTTTAAAAGATCTGCTACAAAAGATTAAATGTTTTATAAATGTAGCATTCTATTCTCCATATATATTTTTCTTAAATAGAATATATTTAATCATACCTAGAGTATTTCTTTATATTTCAAAATATTTTTGATCTTTATTTTCATCTATATAGAGCAATTCAACTAAACTTGCTATGATTCTACTTGAGACTGACAAAAATTTTAATGAAGAGCTGGGCAAAGAAAATATTCTTTCTTTAAAAAAGTTTAGAAATGTTTTTTCCTGTTTTAGTACAAGGGGCTATATATTTAAAATGGCAAATGAAAATATGTTATAGTTGCTATTTTAAACAAGTGCAGATAGACAGGAATATTGCTAACATGAATTAAAGGAACACACAATTACTTGGAAACACGAAAGTAACAAAGACATATGATCGGTAAACTTACCTTATTTCCTAGTCTGGTCTTTTTGCTCTGCTGTACCAGAGTTGGGCAAGGCTGCCAAAGTAATGATCAGGGAAAAGTGCTCAGCTATAAATTGAGCTACTCATAATGTTTTATTGCACTCTCACCAGCCTATCAGTATTTAATAAACTTCTGCTCACGTGCAATCTAAAAAAACCTTAACCCTGAAAACAGCTTGTGTAAATATCTCACTCTGGGAATCTAGTTAATTAATAATTGTGCTCTCAGATGCTCTTTGATTTCTGGAAGCTGTGAGCTAGCTTAAGAACATAAAAGTACTTATTTATATTGTTTTTTTCTCTTTTCAAAATTGTATTTCTTCTACTATTTGGATATTGTTTTAATTACTGTTTTATCTCATTGTGTGAAATTTAAACTCTCACTGGAAAGTGGAAACATATTTGTAAGCTAGGGTTTGAAAAACATTTGCAGAAACTAACAATTAGCAGATAATATTTCATAAAAGGCAATGATTAAACAAGTTATCTCCTGTGTCTTATTATTAATCTTAAGGCAGAAGAACTGGCAAAATCCATAAGAATGAAAGGTAAAAGTAGAGCTATATAAATAAGTAATACAGAAATAAAATCAACATTTTATTTATCTATTTATTAGTTATAGCACTAATTTTATTATCAAAAATTATAGTGTAAATACAATTTCATACAGAAAAAATGTGCTATCAATTATACTGCTGGTTTAAGCTAGAATAATGTTTAAGAGCAAAGGACTTGATATAAGAGACTTGGGTAAAAATACCAGCTGTACCACATATACCTGAGAAACTCTGGGCACATTTGCTAATTTTTTCAAGTCTGAGTCTTTTTGTCTACAAATTAGAAATAAAAATACTTATTTATAGGGCTACTGTGAGAATTATATGTGCTTACATAGTCTATTACTATTATTACAGCTCTGCTAAGAGTACAATTTGACTCTGAAACAGTTAGTACTTGAATGCTGCATATAATCTGGGCACTACCTTTTCAAAGGAATATATTTTAAAATAATGTGGTCACATAGAGTAGAGTGACTAGTTTTTTGAGGTATCTTGAATATGAGTTTAAAGAGAAACAGTAAAAGAAGCAGATGTATGGAGTACTGTTAAGCCCCTGGGGAGATATAAAGGAGAACGTCCAGTATAGAAAGAGCAGTGATATGGAAATAAGATAAGAATCATTCTAGAATAGTCACAACAGGCAAAACTAAATCCAATGTAATAGAAATTTTAAGTGACTTCCTCTCTATTCACAAAGCACATAATTATACAAGTGGAAAATCTCATTAAATCAACCCAAATCTTCTAGAGCAAAGATGTGAATGTAGCCAAGTCACAGTATATAAAGTCAATGTACAAAAGTCAATCATGTTCCTACATAAAAGCAAAGAATGACTGGAAACTGAAACTAAAATATAGACAGACAGATAAGTAGATAAAAAGAAATAGATATAGCTATAAATATTGGTTGGCCAAAAAGTGCGTTCGGGTTTTTCATGTTATGGAAAAACCCGAACAAACGTTTTGGCCAGCCCAATATTTAGAGAGATATAAGTGAATAGATAATTTATGATAGCAAGAAAAATAAGTACTTGGGTATAAATCTAACAAAATATATGTAGAATCTCTATTCTGAAAACAGCAAAATGTTGATGAAAGAAGTCAAAGACTAAATAAATGGAGAGATAAACCATATTTATGTATTAGAAAACTCAGTATTGCTAAATTCTTGTTCTTAACAATTAGATCTATATATTCAATATAATTTCAATAAAAATCCCAGCAAATAGCTATAAACAAGTTGATTGTAAATTTTTGGCATCTGTGTTTATAGCAACTTTATAATTTCCCCAAACTGGAAATACCTCGGGTATCTGTCAACACCTGGCATATGTATACAATGACATACTACTCAGCAGTAAAGACTTATGAATATTGAGTCATGCAACAACATGGATCAACCTTAAAATTTTCCCTGCAATTTCAGTTTTCTGACTGTTTCAAAACAAAGTAATTAATTAGCAGTTTGTCCACCTTTTTTCCCCCTTTTTAGGAGTAAGAGAAAACACTCTTTCCAGTTTCTGACATCTTTGAATTGAAACTAAATCTGTCAAGTTTTAATTAGTAATCTTTTAGATTTTCTTTTATGTGTAGACATATTTTAAGTAACAGTTTTTGTGCTATTTAAAAAGCTTTATGTGATTTAAAATTTTTATATCTTCAATTTTGTGTCCAGATTTCCCTCTCTGGTGCCATGAGCTGGACTTTGCTTTGATTAGTTCCTTTTGCTCTCTCTGTTCCATACATCCCCCAACACTAGTTCTGGTTCTATTCATTAACCTCACCAATAAGGAAGCAATGTGTTCATGAATTGCTTAGAATGTAAATTTAGACAAAACCCCAATATAAGGGTACTCAATTACAGATATAGGGAAATTATATACAGCAATGAAAGAAGGCATTTTAACTTAAAATATATTGTTTTTCTTTAAAAGCAATTATGAGTTTTACAAATTTTACTTTTTAATATACAAATTATACAGTTAAAACTTAATGAAGTAAAATAACAGAAAAATTGAGTTGAGTAGGCAATAGGCAAAAAAAGTTGTAAAAACCAAGAGTGAAATTAAACCATACCTGGTGATTGACACTTTTAGTAATCAGAACATTTAAGTACTCTCTTCATGGACTTTGCTGTATGTATTTCAGTATAACTTATGTGTATCAAACATACACTTTACGTTAAAAGTTATATGATTTAATATGCTAGTTTCATGTATTGTTGGCCAGCAGAATGCAACAGAAGAGAAAAATCTGATTTTCACAGTGATGATGCAGAGGTACTAAAAAACCCTGAATTACCAAAAATATCCTATTTCTTTCAGAGGCCTATGAAAAACCTAGAAGGAAAATGGCCACATGGGGAGAGGAGAAGGGATGTAAGCAGGTTCTAGGAATTGTTAAATTTGTTTCAGTTGTTACCTCTAGAAGCCGGAAATAGGTAGAGTAGATACAAATACAAAGAGAGAAGCCAAGGTTCCTGCTTTAAGACACATATGAAACATTGAATGCAAAGGAATTTAGAGGACAATGTAAGGAGCTAGAGGCCAGCACCATTAGAGAGACCATGATGAGTGCTGGTATCCCAGTCTAATCACTCACTGATAAATTGCACAGCTGACTCTCCAGTTTTTTTTAGCTCTAGATATGGCTATTCCTCTAAGTTTTAGACCGAAGTTTCCAGATAATCCATCTTCAGCAGATCTAAATCAAAACTCATTACTGTTTCTATCAAGAGCATTGTTTATCTCTCTGTCTTAATATCTCCCCTTTTCTCCAAGTCATGAAAGCTTAAAATTTTCAGCTCCTTTTTGTTCGGCATCATATGTAGACATTTAATTCTGCAAGTGCTTCTCTCCCAATATCTTATATGCAATCATTTCTTTACTGCATTACTGCTGCTGCTGTAATTTATAACTTCAAATCTACATTACTATAATTCTTTCTTAACTTGTCTTCCAGACTCCAGATATTCTAATTCTCTCTCTTTTCCCTAAAGTATACACCTACCTCTCCCCAACAAAATAATGCAACTTGTTTTAATCTCAAGGCAGTATTCCAGTATCACATATTTCCTGGAGATAAAGATCTAAACTTCTTAATCTTATATTTAAAACTCTAAATTTGGTGTCTGCCATTTCATCTTACATCCTCAATCAACCTACTCTTCTGCCATATCCATCTACAAAGCTCTTTCATTTTCTTACTCTCACATCTGTGCTTATTTGGTCCAGAAGCTAGATTGCCCTTCTTCAATATAAATTTTACCTATCGTTCTAGTGTCAGTTGACATCACTCTTTTTCTAAAGGGACTATTCAAATTTTTCTACTTGCCCTTAAGAGCATTAATTAATATCTCCCCATTCCCCTCCATAACAGTGTATTTTATACTTGTGTTACAGTACTGTCTTAGTTTATCTCATATTACAGGTATCCATGCTTGCTTATATTGCCCACATGAGACTGAGAACATTTAAAGAGCAAGGACAATGTCTTCCTCCCCTTTACCTAATTCACAATAGTACACACAACATTTTATGAAGCAAGATATAGCAGTGACTACCAATTGTATACCTATATCGATTCTCCCTTGTCAAAACCAACCAGCCAAAGACCACGAGGAACATGACTGAATTTAAACAAGGAAGGGAAAGGTGTCTCAGACAAACTTGGGAGGGGTTTATTATAGGATTTGGACTTATGCTAAGTGACTACAAAGAGAAATTAGAGAAGGGGGAGGGACTAGGTCTGGATTGGATAATGTCCAAAAGTGAGGGCAATTCAACAATTTAGTATCCTAATCCTTGTTCAGGAGGTGGGAAGAACAAAATGTAGCTGGGGAACATCACTGGTGATACATTCAAAAGTCAGTTTTTGCAACAACAATATGGTGTACTTAAAAACATTGTTTATCAGTATCACCAGCAACAGAGCCAATTTTTCATTTTCTCTGTGTTTTCTTTTTTATTCTTTAGTGGCAGAGAATCCCCTAAATTTATTAAGGTACATGCGTATCTACAGACTACATTTTCCAATCTCTCAGATGTTGATTTTGATGATGTAACTAAATTCTAGTCAGTGAGATGAAACCAGAATTCATGCATGCAACTTCCACCTTACATTTTCAAGAAGAAACTGCTTGCCTTCCACATTCTCTATTTAATTCTTTCTATGAGCATGTGGTTCTGTAAGCCAGCTATGACCATCTATCCCCAGTGGAGTAAGAAGTTAGAAGAGATTTATATTCCTGGATCATCTTGTGAACCAGAGGAACCTATCCACCCTATCATTAACTTTCCTCTTAAATGTTAAATGAGAGAGAAGTAATCTATCTGCTTTGCCGGTGAAGGTTTGACCGTCTTTATTAGAGCACCTTATACACATCCAATACAGATGGTAAGAATAGAAATTGGTTATTGAATTATGAATTCTAATGATAAATGTTAGGAGTGTCCACTATAAATCAAGAGGTTGGATTATATGTATTGTCTATTACCTCCTCTGGCTTTCAGTTGTGTAGATTGCCAAGTATTTTTACAAATCAGGAAACTATATGCATACATACCCTGCATAAACATCTAGGACTAATAAAATATAATAAAATCTTAAAAGGACTAATAGAATCACAATAAATTGATTGCCAAAGGAAATAAAATTCATTGTTACTTTATTATTCATGCTTTGCTATTTTGTGGGGAAAGGTTTTGTTTTTGTCAAATTTTCATTCTTAAAATGTGAACAGTGACTTGGATGGGAAGAGCTGGCTCATTTCAAACATAAGTTCTCGAAGAACTCCTAGTAAGTTAATTTTCAAAATCAGTCATTTAATCATGACTGGAAAAAATCGACAAGATAGACTGCTATTATTAAATTTCAACCATATGATAGTAAAAAAATATTTTGTGTAATATCAGTCTATGCAGTTCACATAAAATGGAACAACTAAGAAAACTGAATGCCTGAAAATAATATTTCTGATCATTATTGTTTGTATTGCAAATATCATTGAAATGATATAAATATCAAAATGATATTTAGTTTATGAAAACAGTCCTAAAACTTTCAACTTATTAATAACTTTCTTAACCCTATTTCCATATTCTGATTCTAGGGAACTTATTGTAGGAAAAACCACATTTTGATGATGGAATATTCATTCACATATTGGAAATAGCCAATAATAAAACAGACTAAGTACTGAATTCAAAGTAAACAGACCATGATTTCTTTTGAATGGCTACTTAATGTATATATTCCTGCTATAGTAATTCCATGCATAACAATAAAGAAAAATAGAATTAAAGTGACTAGAGGATGGTCTAAAATTAATTTGTTTCCCTTAGCACTGTGAGATTTACCTAAATCTCACATTTAAATAAATATTTACTAGAGAATTAAAGCCATTTTTCTTTGGCAAATAAAATAAGAACACTGAAGCCAGTTTAGAAACTTAACTTTCTAAATCCTTCTGAGGTAATTACTATACTATTAAGAATAATTAGTAAAAATTGCATAGAACTCTGTGTTCAACAAATTTCCAATTCTAATTCTATAAAGGTTTCAACAATGACAGTAATTTCTCAGTGAAACGTGGACTAAACATTTCAGTTTCTTATTTCTTCACCCATAATGTAATTCACAAAATATTTATTAGTTGGCAATTACTAAAAGTGAAATTTAAATCAATTTAAATACAAATTATTTGAAGGTAATGAAGTACCCCAATGAGTGAGCATCTACAAGATGTAATCTTTCTACATTTTCAATTAAAATTATACCAGATATTTTCCAATATTCATTTTAGTATTCACCTCTATCAGAAATAGTTTCATGAAATGTAAGTTTTTAGGAGGAAAATATAGAATCAAAGCTCATTTAACTCACAAGTTTTCCAAGGTAATGAGCAACCATTGAACTAAGAAATTCTGCCCAACTCTAATATTCATATTCACTACATTTTGAGAATTTTATGACATTCTTTTTTTTAACATCTTTATTGGAATATAATTGCTTTATAATGGTGTGTTAGTTTCTGCTTTATAACAAAGTGAATCAACTATACATATACATATATCCCCATATCTCTTCCCTCTTGTGTCTCCCTCCCTCTCACCTTCCCTATGACCATTCTAACCAATTGATATGTTACTAAATGCCAACTTTGCATTAAGGAGGATAAAGTGATGAATGGCACTCCCATTTGTACAATCACTGTCTCATAAAGTATGTGAGACTTTGCACTGGGTACAAAAGTCTTAAGTTATGAAACTCTTTATGACACAATAGGAAAATTGTCAAATTAAAATAAGAAAACAGGGCTTCCCTGGTGGCGCAGTTGTTGAGAATCCGCCTGCCGATGCAGGGGACACGGGTTCGTGCCCCGGTCTGGGAAGATCCCACATGCCGCGGAGCGGCTGGGCCCGTGAGCTATGGCCGCTGAGCCTGAGCGTCCGGAGCCTGTGCTCCACAACGGGAGAGGCCACAACAGTGAGGCCCGCATACCACAAAAAAAAAAAAAAAAAGAAAACAGACAAAGGAGATAACATTTTATATTATTAGCAACCTTCTCTGATGTTTTCAGAATATACAAAACAAAGTTTACAATACTAATATTGTAATTATTTCTTCCAGAATGTCTGAGAATCTATACCTACAATATAAATTAAAACTAATAGTTGGGGTCAATTTTAGGTTTGCACGACATTATTTGAATTACATTAAAAGAAATTATAATCCAGGAAAAGTCCATGTGTTGCATGTCACCTATAATACACATATCTAATTAACTGTTTTGTTCTTTCCCAAGTAACATGGGAAAACAACTCAGAAAACATGTAATGCTTTTGATAGCCACAAGGTTGCTAGCACGAAACTGAAAACTCCTTGCACCAAAACGTATTTCATCAGCTTCTTCCATGAACGCTGAGTTGCTAAGAATTTCTACTTTCTGACAGGTCAATTTTAGTAACACAATTTCTTAAAAAGAAGTTTGTTTTACTTACACTTCAAAATGTGGAGATTCTAACTTCTGCCTGGAATATAGAAATCTGGAAAGATCATAATGCTACCACTTTTTAAACAACAAAAAAGTTGACTACTCTGAAAAACCACAACTTTTCTTGAATTCGCTGTACAGTTGATGGTTACAGGTAAGTTTAATAACTTGGATCTAAGTTAGAAGAATGCAAGGAGACACAGGACCCAACTTTTGCTTACCTAGATTACATGGACACCAATGCCATACAAACCAGTAAGGAGAATTCAGCTAATATTTGTAATGAATTGCTACAGGCTGCGTGTGGCTATCATGAGAATAACCTGGGAGCCAAAGACACGAGGAAAATTTGTACCTATTCACAGGCTCTTTTTCAAACGTAGGACTAGATGGAGAGTCTCGGAAAATCCTCCTTGGTGATGCAGGGATAGTGGAAGGAGATGGCTGCCACAGCAAGAAAGGCATAATATTCCACCTTCTTCCATAACTCCCCTAATGGAGCACAGACCTTAAGACCCTAGAAAAAGGCAGTAAACCCTGACATCTTTGGGGCATAGGTAAAGAAGACCTGTTGAATCTGGGGAAAGGCGCAAGAATATGTCTTGGACCCAGACCAGTAGAAATATCTTCCTAAAGATGAGAATGGGGCAGAATCACTGAGAAAGCCAGGCCTGAGACTCAGGGACACAGTAACTGCCCAAAATAGAGGATGAACAAGAACAACAGAGAATATTCCCTGCCACCAAACTAGCTAAAGACCATTGAGATCCAGGAAACAGAATCTGCAGTTAATTGAGGATATCAAGAGCATGGAGACAGCTTACCTTCTCTCAGGCACAGAGGAAAAAGCAAGACCTAAAGCTGAGGGTGGAGCAAGCACTGAGAACATACACTGTAATCCAATACTTCCCCTCCCTTCTTTTGAAGTAAGGACAATTCAAAAGTAAGATGACGCTAAAGAAATGTGAAGCTTGTGATACAATTAGGGTGCCCTTAGAACAACAAAATCCAAACTCACTTTAGCTCCTGACTTGATTGACACAACATTCCACAATAAAAGCCAAGCAAGGGTCAAGATGTACCCATTTTCAGGCTGAAATATTGTTTATCTTAGTCTCTACTATGCAACAAATATATCAGTTTACCTTAGTATTAGATTTACATTTAATTGTCCAAATAATGCTTAATAATATACTTCCATTAGATCATGTATAGTGTATATCTCTCTTTAATTACCTTATTTAATAAATTTATTGTTAATAAAATATTTACAAATTAAAATTTTATAGTGAAGAAAACATTTTAGTGATGCAATTAGAGATATGTACATTCTACTAAGTTTGAATTCCAAGATGTATTCTAAAGGAAAAATGTTAACTCATGCCTATATGTATTGAAAGAATTAAAATCTTGCATAAATTATTTTTAATCAAGATAATGAGGAAAAAGTGAACGTTTATCTAAAAGAAAAATTAAAACTGAAGCAATAAGATTCATAAGAAGCCTGTAGGAAAAATAAAACCTTTAAATAACATGAGACAAGCATAAAGATTGTCTTTAGAGGAGACCTAATATTTGTCTCAACTAATTTCTGACTAAAACATTTTTGAAAACATTAAGAAAAAGGATAAGTATTTCCACCCAACAATATTAAGAACTTAACCTAAATTATTATCAGGATTCAGGTTATATAAGGCCAAATTGTCTTGAGAAACGCATTTCTTCACTTGATATAGTAGTCTCTAGGTCCACCCATGTTGCAGCATATGGCATTATTTCATTCTTTTTTTAATGGCTGAGTATTATTCCATTGTGCTTGTGTTTTATTCTATTGTGTTTGTGTATATATATTATTCCATTGTGTTTGTGTATATTCCATTGTGTTTGTTTATATACACACACACACACACACATATATATATATATATATATATATATATATATTCCATATGTTCTTTATCCATTCATCTGTCAGTAGACATTTATGTTTCTTCCATGACTTGGCTATTGTAAATACTGCTCCTATGAACATTGCAGTGCATGTATCTTTTCTAAATAGAGTTTTTGTTCTGGATATATTCAGGAGTGGGACTACTGGATCACATGGTAGCTCTATTTTTATTTTTTTAAGGAATTTCCATACTGTTTTCCATAGTGGCTGGACAAATTTACATTCCCACCGACAGTGTAGGAGGGTTCCCTTTTCTCCACACCCTCTCCAGCATTTATTATTTGTAGGTTTTTTGATGATGGCCATTCTGACAGGTGTGATGTGATATCTCATTGTTATTTTGATTTGCATTTCTCTAATAGTTAGTGATGTTAATCTCTTTGCATGCATCTGTTAGCTATCTGTATGTCTTCTTTGGGAAAATGTCTATTCAGGTTTTCTGACCATTTTATGATTAAGTTACTTGCTTTTTGATATTTAGTTGTATGAGCTGTTTATATATTTTGGACATTAACCCCTTGTAAGTCACATCATTTGCAAACATTTTTGTACATTCTGTAGGTTGTTTTTTCCTTTTGTTGATGATTTCCTTTGCTGTGCAAAAGCTTTTATGTTTAATTAGGTCCCATTTGTTTATCTTTGCTTTTGTTTCTTTTTTTCCGCACACACTCGCCTGTATTTAACTTTAAAAATATTTGCTTTTGTTTCTTTTAATTTAGAAGACAGATCCAAAAAATATTGCTACAATTTATATCAAAGAGTGTTCTGCCTATGTTCTCTTCTAGGGTTTTTACTGGGTTCAGGTCTTTTATTTGGTCTTTAATCTATTTTGAATTTATTTTTGTATGGTGTGAGGAAATGCTCTAATCTCATTGTTTAACATGCAGCTGTTCAGTTTTCACAACACCACTTAATGAAGAGACTGTCTATTCTCCATTGTATATGCTTACCTCCTTTGCCATATGTTAATTGACCATAAGTATGTGGTTTTAATTCTGGGCTCTCTATTCTATTCCATTGATCTATGTGTCTGTTTTTGTTCCAGTACTATGATATTTTAATTACTGTAGCTTTGTAGGCTGAAGTCTGGGAGGGTGATACCTGAAGCTTTGTTCATTTTTCTCAAGACTACTTTGGAAATTTGGGGTCTTTTGTGGTTTCATATGAATTTTAGGATTATTTGTTCTAGTTCTGTGCAAAATGTCATGGGAATTTTTATAGAGATTTCATTAAATCTGTAGATTGCTTTGGGTAGTATGAACATTTTAACAATATTAATTCTTCCAATTCAACAGCATGGGATATCATTCCATTTCTTTGTATCATCTTCAATTTCCTTTATCAATATTTTATAGTATTCAGAGTACAGGTCTTTCACCTCCTTGGTTAATTATATTTCTAAGTACTTAATTATTTTTGATGCAATTTCAAATGGGATTATTTTTTAGTTTCTCTTTCTGATAGTTTACCATTAGTGTACAGAAAAGCAACAGATTTTTGTATATTAATCTTGTATCCTGCTACTTTGCTGAATTCATTTATTAGTTCTAATATTTTGGAGGTGGAGATTTTAGGGTTTTCTATATATAAGGTATAATGTCATCTGAAAATAGTGACAGTTTTACTTCTTTCCTTCCAATGAACTTTTATTCATTTTCTTATCTGACTGCTGTGGCTAGGACTTCCAATAATATGTTAAGTAGAAGTGGTGAGAGTGGGCATCCTTGCCCTGTTCCTGAATTTAGAGGAAAGCCTTTCAGCTTTTCACCATTATGATGTTAGCTGTGGGTTTGTCATAAATGGCCTTTCTTATGTTGAGATATGTTCTCTTCATACGCACTTTCATAAGGGTTTCTATCATAAGGGTTGAATTTCATCAAACACTTTTTCTGCATCTCTTGAGATGATCATGTGGTTTTTGTCTTTTCTTTTGTTGACATGGTGTATTACATTGATTGATTTCCATATGTTGAACCACCCTTGTGATCCTGGGATGAATCCAACTTGGTCGTGGTGTATGATCTTTTTTATGTGTTGTTGGATTAGGTTTGCTAGTATTGTATTGAGAATTTTTGCATCTATATTCATCAAAGATTTTGGATTGTAATCTTCTTTTTTGGTAGTTTCTTTGTCTGTTTTTTTTGTTTGGTATCAGGGAGATGGTGGCTTCATAAAATGTCTTTGGAAGTGTTCCTTCCTCTTCAATCTTTTGGAAGAATTTGAGAAGGATTGGTATGAGTTCTTCTTTGTATGTTTGGTTGAATTCACCTGTGAAGCCGTCTGGTCCTGGACTTTTGTTTGTAGGGAATTTTTTTATTATTATTACGGATTCTATTTCACTTCTAGTGATCAGTCTGTTCAAGTTATCTATTTCTTCTTAATCCAGATTTGTTTCTAGAAACTTGTCCATTTATTCTATGTTGTCGAATTTGCTGGTGTATAATTGTTTGCTGGTGTATAATTGTTTAAACGTTGATAACAAGGTTTAAAAAAAATCAAAGGGAGAATTATTTTCAATTTTTAAAGAGCAATAGATATTTCCTCAAAACATTAATACGTACCAAGTATTGCATCACTATAACTGTATAGAGACAAAACTCATTCAAAGGTTCACTTAAAATGGGTACATTTTATTGTATATAAATTTCCTCAAAATAAATTTCCATTTAAAAAGTTTATAGGGATTATAGAAGTACTGTGCATAAGAATCTAAGACTCACCCATATTTGGTGGCCAAGGTCATGAACTCCTCCCAGACTCAGCTGTGAAGACTTTTACAAACATGCCTTCATCAAACTAACCCATCATTAATTCTGTTTCAGTATATACCAAACTTGAGTGGTCATAAAAAGGCCTGTGTAATTGTTAAACACATAGATGTCAGGGTCCACACATAGATTTTAAGACCTATCAAATCTGTGTGTTTAACATCTATACCACATGATTCCTAGAATTTGAACATTTGAGAAACAGGGCTTTTGTTTCTCCAGTCCTTCTTAATAATCAATTTTCTACTCAGATTTTCAAGTGAAATTCTTCCAGCTCAAATTTCTATTACTCTGTGTATTGTCCAAAGTTTTATGGACCTCTGCTTTCCAGAATTC
This sequence comes from Kogia breviceps, assembly GCF_026419965.1. Classification (NCBI taxonomy): domain Eukaryota; kingdom Metazoa; phylum Chordata; class Mammalia; order Artiodactyla; family Physeteridae; genus Kogia; species Kogia breviceps. The sequence continues at coordinate 49,745,525 of NC_081314.1, forward strand.
CAGATATTACGGTATGCACTGACAACATCCTAATCAGGAATTCAAAAAAGAACAAATTCAATAAAAGACTAAAGATCTCCTTCTTTGGTTCATTACATCAGGTAATGAAGTGAAGAAAAAGAAGAATATGGCATCAGCTTTCAATGTCACCTTCCTAGGTATAACAGCAATAAAGCTACATACTTTGCTCAAAAACAAAGAAAAAGCTTCACGCATTTTGAAAGCGATTTAATGTACTAATTTAAAAAGGGAACTGTAGGATGTCAAACAACTACTGATTTTGAGTCCAAAGGAATGCATTATAAAACCCACTTGTTTTGGTTATAAATGCTTATTGAGGTTAAATGTACAGTGAATACAACTCTTATTGAATAATGTGGCCTAACTAATTTTAACTATTTTTGTCATCTTCACAAATTCCGAATTACTGAATCATTTCAATTATGTTTACAGAAAGTTGTCCAAACTGAGTACAGATGCTGACAAATGCCTGAAATTTCTGAACTCAGAATAGGAATGACCAGAGAAGCAGCCTCCTGGTTTGTTATCAGCAAGGCTTATTTATGTTTTACTATAATAGTGGTCCTTAAGAAGGCACATAAGAATCACTTGGAATACCACAAAAAACAGACCCCTGGAACCTCCCCCAGAAATAATGGATCCAAATCTTAAAGGCAGTGGCCCAAGAATCTGTATTTCAACTAGGCAATTCGTATGCTGAAACAGTTTGGGGAATCTCTTTACATTTTAAGAACTCTAAAGCTGTTCAAGACAGGATACTTCTGCTATCACTGAAGTCACAAGGACTATGTTATGACCCAGAAGCACAGATGGATCTGTGTGAGTGTTATGTTGATTTTCTATAAAATCATTTCTTCCAAAGTAAACAAAAAATAAGAGAATCATCAGAAAACCTTCCTCAGAACCATCTGACATTGATTTTTGGCTACAACTTTGTGGCTACTCATTAACGCCACAAACTGAAAGAAGCGATAAATTTTTCCTTGAATGACACAATTGCTAAAGCATCGTCACTCACTTGTTAGTCAACTGTTAAATATATATATATATATAGTGTATATCTATATATATTCCTCCTTCTCTCCCTTCCTCCTCTCCATCTGTACACACACAGAAGCAGTTTTTCAAGAGTATTTCCTAGCTGGCAAAACTGAGTTGGTAGTAAGGAAGAGGAGGGCTCTTACATATGTAAGAACAGTGATGCAAAATTTTTAGATTTTAACATCATCACAAATATTGAGGAAACTGGGAAAAAGGGACCAGATAAGAAGTAACAATACACCATTTTGTTGAGATCTTTTTGTTTTTTAATCTGTCTATACATAATATTCTGTTTCCTGCCTATCATTGCTCTCTTTCTTTTCTCTTCCTGAATCCTGACTTTTCATCCTACTTTACACACTTTTCTCATTTTTGCATTTATTAATCCATGTGTAGTATGATCATTTTATCTTCAGGTGAACAGTTTATCAAATTTTTACAGTATGTACTTTAAGTATTTTGGAGGACAAGATTTGACATAAAACTGATTCTGCTTAATAACAAGCCCTATTATAACAGCATTTACCTCCGCTTGTTTTAAATTGATCTTTCTCCAGTACACAAATCCTATGATAATCAGCCATAAAAATGATTAGATAGGACACATAATTAGGGGTCAGCTTTTCTGCACATGGCTGGTAACACGTGCTTTTATGAGGTACATGCGTTAATTAAAACACAAGATTTAGAATACAAATACATTTGGCATATAAATCTATCTGTCAAACTTAGCAAGGGAAAGAGAAATATTTCATTCATTTTATTTATTCTTGTCTTTTAAAAGTAAGTACTTTTGACAATGGCTGATAAAGAAGAGCAACTAGCACTGGTTTACATAGAAATTGATGCTCTGTGAAGCCATTTACTAAACAGCACCTTGATTGCCTGAGTCAATGCATCTTATACAGAGAGGTTTCCAGGAAGCACAGAAAGGGTCTAGCAGAATATTTATGCAGTGCCATTTTAAAATAGGCTAAATAATTTGTTAACATGGCTTTTCTTTAACAATATTTTAAAACCAGAATGCTTTTAAAATTGAATAATCATTTTAGCAAGGTGAATCCTTCAGAGATAACAGAAAAAACTTGGAGATGGAATTAAAACTATGACAAAGCACTAATTAACAATTGAGCACATATTCCAGTATGAATGCTTCTAAGATACAATTTTGAAAAAAAATTTACATATTAAAGCTGTTATTGCTAGAAAATGTCATTTCATAAAATTACAAACTTTTTCTTATGCTCATTTTATTTATTTTTAAATTTTAGATAATGACTTTTAGTTCCATGTTTATTCATTTGTTATTAAAATTATAAAATTACTTTCTCATCCACAATGGTTTTAGTCTCCAGTTTTAATTTTGATATTCTCTTAAGTCTCAGAAAATATATAAGTATGTACAATATAAGTAGTAGGTATGTATGTGTGTATATGTAATAGGCATACAGGTATATGTAACTAGATAAAGTAATTATATAGGTATGTATATATGTATAGTAGGCATATAAAGATTATGGGGTGGTACGTGTGTGTGTGTGTGTGTGTGTGTGTGTGTGAATGTGTTGATAGGGACTTTGTTTTGACTCCATATCCTAGTATGATGTAAGTTCTCAATAAATAGGTGATAAGTGACTTAAGTTCCAAAATTTAGTATTAAACTTTAACTGTAAAATCTTTATATATCCTTGAAAATAAACTATTCAACTTCAACTATTCAAGTATGGCTGTTTCAGCTCTACTCAAATATAAACGTTCCCTTTGAATCTCATGTCACATGCTTTACCATTTTCTTAGGATGAATTTTTATATTTTATTATACTCTACTTTGAAAATTTACTAGTGCTTAATTAACACCCCTAATGAATTTTAGTCTCTAAAAATTAAAAGATACCTCTCTGTCATATGTTGTTATTTTTTTTCCATGTTTGACTTTTTATTTATTTTTCTGATTGAAGTATACTTGAATTACAGTGTTTCAGATGTACAGTGTATATTCAGTTCTATTATAGATTCAGATTATTTTCCATTATAGGTTATTACAAGATAGTGAATATAGCGCTCTGTGCCATACAGTAGGTCTTGGTTGTTTATCTTTTTTATATATAGTAGTGTGTTATCTGTTAATCCCAAATTCCTAATTTATTTCTAACCCTTTTTTCCCCTTTGGTAACTGTAAGTTTTTTTTTCTATGTCTGTGAGTCTATTTTTGTTTCATAAATAAGTTCATTTGTTTCATATTTTAGATTCCACATGTAAATGATATCATATGATATTTGTCTTTGTCTGGCTTACTTCACTTAGTATGATAATCTCTAGGTCCATCCATGTTGTTGCCAATGGCATTATTTCATTCTTTTTTTATGTCTGAATAGTATTCCATTGTATATATGTACCACATCTCCTTTATTCATCTCTTGATGGACATTTAGATTGTTTCCATGTCCTGCCTATTGCAAATAGTGCTGTTATGAATATTGAGGTTCATGTATCTTTTCGAATTAGAGTTTTCTCTGGAAATATGCCCAGAAGTGGGATTGCTGGATCATATGGTAACTGTATTTTTAGTTTTTTTAAGGCATCTCCCATGTTTGACTTATGTATAATCATTCTTTATCTGTAGGCAGAGTGATACCTATACTGTTTTCTCTTCTCGCTGTGGCCTTGGGAGACTTTTCTTTCTTCCTTTACCTACACACCCTTCCCTTCTCATCTGTTCCCTCCCTTTCTTCCTTCCTTCCCTACCTCCCTGGTTATCTACCTCCTTACCTTCCTTCCTCTTTCAATTTTTTTTTCTGTATTGGAGTATAATTGCTTTACAATGGTGTGTTAGTTTCTGCTTTATAACAAAGTGAATCAGCTATACATATACATATATCCCCATATCTCTTCCTTCTTGCGTCTCCCACCTTCCCTAACCCACCCCTCTAGGTGGTCACAAAACAGCAAGCTGGTCTCCCTCTGCTATGCGGCTGCTTCCCACTAGCTATCTATTTTACATTTGGTAGTGTATATATGTCCATGCCACTCTCACTTTGTCCAAGCTTACCCTTCCCCCTCCCCGTGTCCTCAAGTCCATTCTGTAGTAGGTCTGCATCTTTATTCCTGTCCTGCCCCTAGGTTTTTCATGACCTTTTTTTTTTTTTAGATTCCATATATATGTGTTAGCATACAGTATTTGTTTTCCTCTTTCTGACTTATTTCTCTCTGTATGACAGACTCTAGGTCCATCCACCTCACTACAAAAACTCAATTTCATTTCTTTTTATGGCTGAGTAATAGTCCATTGTATATAGGTGCCACATCTTCTTTATCCATTCATCTGTCAATGGACAGTTAGGTTGCTTCTGTCATATGTTTTTATTCAAATTTTTGATTTTACATATTTTCCTTTAGCTCCAGTTTAAAATAATGTAAGATGTATCAGATCCACTACAATCCAGCTTCCACAATCTGAATATATTTTCAAGTCACTGCACAATAAGGATTACCTACCTACTAACTACCTATTATATAATCTAAGTTAACATACATCATAACAGGATGTTCCTTTTTCTAACTTCAAGGTAATCCATCATGAACATCCATCCTCAAACTGTCCTTCATATGTTATTTTTTACAGGATATTATACATAGACCATCAAATTGCAAAACTGTCATTCAAGTAAAACATTTAAAAAAAATCTTCATGCATATAATGGTAATATGATATGAATCAAAAATGATATAAAACTAATAAATGTGATTTATTTATTCAAAAAAATAATAAAGCATGCTCCCAGGCATTTCTCTAGGTACCAAGAATAACAAATAAGACAGATATGATCCATATTTTGATGAAAATTAGTCTACTTAATAAGAATATGACATTATTTACATAATGATACAACACTCTTATCCATATTCCATCTTGAGATAGAGGTATTTTAAATTAGCTAAACATTCACAGAATTTACCTCGAATGAAATAGATGTAAAGATATTACTAAGTATCAATATATACTAAGATTTTACTATATAATATATTAAGATTTTACTAAGATATCTTCTCGCTTTACCTTTTAATGTGTCATTGATTCTACATGATCTCAAATTCCTGCCCTCAGCACCTGGAGACCAGGCTACTTACTGATCAATACTAACCTCACCATCTCCCCTCCTGCCATCAAAAGATACTATCTTTGCTAAATACCAAGGAATGTTATAAATCTCTCTAAACAATTGCTCCCATACTGCCTTGTTTCACTTCTCCCCTAATCCTCACAAAGTCTTCCTTTCATGCTAATAAACTTCCAAGTTCCTCAATAGTGCTCAACTACTCTCAGGGAAAGCAGAAACCCTGAGAGAATCTCATTGACTGTCTACTCTGTGTCTAAACTGGGAATGCAGAAGACTGCTGGACAAGTTCATTTGTCCAGCCTGGATCGGGGTGACACCTAAAGTTATGCACATTACTCTCAAATTCCAGAGTGCCCTAAGTCACAACCAGTCCCTCTTCTAAGGACATATTCAGAAGCCCCACTGGAATAGGAATAATTCTACCATCTCCAAGCTTAACTGTCTGTCTGTAAGGATGCTCCACTATTCTTCTATTTGACAACTTCTTTGTCCCTCACTCAACTTCTGTGTAATCCTAAATGCAATGAGAAAACATTAAATGGTTTTAGACAGGGGAGTAATATAATCAGGTTTGAATTTTAGAAAGCCCTCTAGATGCATGTAAGGGGATACACTGAATAGTATGCAGCTGGAGGTTATGGTGGTAATTCAAGAGAAGGATGTTTGCTTGGCTCTAGATAGGGACAGTGAGCATGAAGAGCCAGATCTGAAGTAGCAGACAAAGTCCTTGCTGTGACCTAAAAGCTGAAGCCGGTATGGCTAGAGAATTTTTTCTCTTGCCCTAAAGAAAGTTATCTTTTAGCCGACTGTTATGGAAGACAAAAAAAGTAAAACTATCTACCTTAGAAAGTGAGTCGTTGTTTGAACAAAGAAAGAGTTAATAAAGGGGCATGGATCGATAAGGGTGGGGATAATGGTTGCACAACGAATTGTTCTGGGCAGATGATGCCACTTTGAGAACGGGTGATTTAAGCAACACCTCGAAGGCAGTGAGGGAGCGAGTCACAGGCATATCAGGGGCAAACACCGCAGGTAGAGGGACTGGAGGCGACAGAGAACCTAAGCGAGAGCGCTTACCCATTGTGGGAGGAAGAGCCGAGAGCTCTGCGGAGAGACTGCACGCAGCTGCTGCACTCTACTCTCCACCCTCGCTCCCCACCTTCCCCGCTCGAATCTCTCCCGGGGACTGGCCAGAGCCCGGAGGGCGCACACGTACCAGCCCCGGGGCGCCAACATCTTTGACCTCTTATTGGTTACCGGGGCCCCCTGAGTTCCCGCCTCCCGCTTCAGGCGCCTGCGGGGGGTCTCCTTCCCTGCTGTCCTGGGGCCGGTGTTGAGGTGACTGTGACCGGCAGCTGTGGAGGAAAGGGACTGGTGGGGTTGGAGGTAGGCCTGGTGTCCACGCGGGGTCCCTGCGGTGCGGATAGAGCTGAGGATGGGAGGGCGAGGCGCAGGCTCCCGGCTCCTCAGGACCCGGCCTTTCCTGAGGAGGAAGCTGGGCGCGGCCAGAGCGGCGCGAATGAGGTGAACGTGGGGCTTGGCCGGCAGGACCTTGCAGACAAGTATAGGATTTCGGCTTTTCCTTGAGACGAGTAGGAGCCACTCAGTTCTGAGCAGAGAAGTAACACAAATGACCTAACTTCTGTTTAGTGAGGTCGGGTATCGCTTATAGAAGTGGAGGCATCTATTGCGAGAATTGAGCGGCGTCGTGGTGGTTTGTCCCAGGATCGTAGTGATGACAGTGGTGAGAAGTGGATTCTGGAGATGTAGATATAGATTTTTATAAATGGGAGAGGCAACAGGAAAGAAACAACAGTCTGTTCATGTGCTTCATTCTCTTGAAACCCCCTGTCTGGCACCAGTTCTCAAAGAAGATGAGTATTCCATCACCACGTTCTCTTCTGTGCACTTGTGTTGTTTTCCTTATTGATGATGTTAACCAAACCAAGTAGAGTCAAGCCTCAACTTTGAAGAGAATGAAATATATTTATTTTCTTTTGGCTTTCTTCTCAGTCACAACATCCAGTTGCAAGGCCCCGGGAAACCAGCAGAGACCTGGATGGCATAAAGTCAAACATAGCAGGAACAGCCTGGCTCAGATTAAGGCTGTGTTCCTTCTACTACGTTGTTGTTTTATGGATGCCAGTGCATTCACTCTCTGGGAGGAGGGTTGAAAACCCAGTCAAAATTTTTTACAGCTTTGAATGGTTTAGTGATTATCATTTATTTTGAAATTTCAATAGTATTATAGGGAAAAATGTGTGATTTTTATATTTATCAAAAGTGGCCACAGCTTTATAAAAGATGATGAAATATTTTATCAGAGGATTATGCATTATTTGGTGTTATCTGATTCTTTTCATTCTTCCATCCAATGTAAAGATTTAAGACCTTTTATAATCATTTATGTGTAGCAATTGCTTTTTTTTTTTAATATAGTGGGAGTGAATTTGTTTCACTTGAAAGAAGAAACTTTTGGTGGTGGAGTGGGTGACAGGGAAGGGAAAGAGAGAGCTAGGGATTTGTTGCTTATTTACACTTTTTAGTTTTAAATTATTATAGATTCACATGTAAGTTGTAAGAAATAATACAGAAATACTTCATGTATTCTTTACCTAGTTTCCCTCAATGGTGACATCTTGAAAAAATTATAGTACAATATCACAGCCAAGATATTGATATTGATACAAGTTGCAGAACATTTCCATAGCAACAGGGATCCCTCATGTTATTCTTTTATAGCCACACCCCCAGTAGCCACATTCTTCTAATTCCCAGCAACCACTCATCTGTTCTCCATTTATATAATTTTGTCATTTCAAGAATGTTATATAAATGGGATCATAGAGTAAGTTACTTTTTAGGGTTGGATTTTTTCACTCAACATAATTTTGGAGATTTATCCAAGTTGTGTGTGTTAGTAGTTTGTTCTTTTTTATTTCTGAGTAATATTGCATGGTATCAATATACCACAGTTCCTTTAACTGTTCACCAGTTGGACATCTGGGTTGTTTCCAGTGTTGGGCTATTACTAATAAAGCTGGTATAAATATTTATATACAAGTTTTTGTGTGAACGTAAATTTTCATTTATCTGGGATAAATGCCCAAGAGTGCAATTTCTGAGTAATATGGCAGTTGCATGTTTAGTTTTATAAAAACTGCAGAATTTTTTGGGAGTGACTGTGCCATTTTACATTCTCATCAGCAATGTGTGAGTGATACAGTTTCCCTGAATCCTTTACCAGCATTTGGTGCTATCATTACTTTTTTATTTTAGGCATTCTGGTAAATAATATCTCATGGTTTTAATTTACATTTCTCAAATGATGTTGAACATACATGTGCTTATTTGTCATCTGTATGTCCTCATTAGTGAAATGTTTCTTGTTTTGCCCATTTTCTAACTGGATATTTTTAATTATTATTATTAGGTTTTGAGACCTCTTTATACATTCTAAATATTGTACTTGGCCTTTTTTGCATTGGCTGGAACTTCTGGTGCTATGTTGAATGAGTAGTGAGAGTAAACATCCTTATCTTGTTCTTTGTGGATGAAAGCATTTATTCTTTGACTATTAAATATAATGTTAGCTGTAGGGTGTTTTTTTTTTTGGTAGATGCTTTTTATCAAGCTTATTTTTATCATATATGGCTGTTGAAATTTGCCAAAAGCTTTTTCTGTGTATGTTGATATGGCCATGTTGAGGTGGGAGTAGATAGGCCCCAGGCTGAGCAGCTGCACCTGGTCTCCTGCTGAGGCTTCCAGATGGGATACCAGCAGGAGCACTGGGCCCTGGCTGGGTACATTCTTGTGGATTTCCCTATCCAACACATGCACAGAGAAGGCCCTCAGTCTAGGGGAAGGACAAAAGGAGGGAGAAGATGCCAGCTGGAATCCATCTTGGCTGAGAGATGCATGCGCACACCAGGACCAAATATGGAGATGATTGGCCAGAGACAACCCAGAAAACTGTCCCCATGTAAGCAACCTAATCCGCCCTTATGGTGCGTAAGTCATTCTGTAAGTCCACCTGTGTGTTCTTTCACATGTACTTTGCTTCTAGTAAATGCTTTTATCTTTTTCACAATCTTGGTCTCTTTACTGAATTCTTTCTTCAAAGAAGACAAAAACCAAGGTCCTTCTTCTATTTTTCACTGCCAGAATCAATGTGACTTTTAACTTCTTTAACCTGTTGATATGGTGGATTACATTGATTGACGTTCAAATATTGAACCAGCTTTGCATATATGGAATAAACCCTACTTGATTATGGTTTATAATTCTTTTAATTATTACTGAATTCTACTTGCTAATAATTTGTTAAGGACTGTTGCATCTGTATACATGAGGGATGTATGTTTGTAGTTTTCTTTTTTTGTGTACTGACTATTTGTCTTATTTTGGTATTTAAGTAATACTAGTTTAATAAAATTAATTGGAAAATTTTATAATCTCTTATATTTTCCTGAAGAGATAGTTTTGAATTTGTGTTAACTATTCTTTAAATATTTGGTAGAATTCTCCAGTGAAATCCTCTGGACCTGGATGTTTTGTTTTGGGGATGTTCAAAATTGTGAACTCAGTTTCCTTAATATTTATAGGTCTACTTAAATTACTATTTCATATTGGATGAATTTTGATAGTTCTGTTTTTTGAAGAATTGGTCCATTCCTTCCTTGTGTCAAATCCATGTGTGTAAAGTTGTTCACAGCATTTCTTTATTATTCTTTTGACTCCTGAAAAGTCTATTGTGATATTCTCTGTTTCATTCCTGATATTGGTAATTTGCATCTTTTTTTTCCAGTTTTGCTAGAGGTTTGTCCAATTTTATTATCTTTTCAAAGAACTAGATCTCTTTCTTCATTGATATTTCTGTATTGTTTTCTGTTTTCAGCTGAATTTAAACCTGCTCTTATCTTTACTGTGTCCCTCCTTCTGCTTGCTTTGGTTTATATTGGTCTTCTTTTTCTAGATTCTTAAGATGAGACTTAGATTATTGATTTGTGATTTCTCCTTTCTAATATATGCACTTAGTGCTATAAGCTTTCCTCTCTGCATTGCTTTAGGTTTGTCCCACAAATCTTACATGTTGTATTTGCATTTTCATTCGGTTCATTAAAAAAAAAATTCCCTTGAGACTTTCTCCTTGGCACATGGATTGTTTAGAATTGTGTTTTTTAGTTTCCAAGGGTTTGTAGATTTACCTGGTGTCTTTCTATTATTGATTTCTGATTTTAGTTCACTGTGGTCAGAGAATGCACTCTTATGATTTCAGCTCTTTTAAATTTGTTTTGTTGCCCAGAATATGGCCTATCTTGGTGTATATTCTTGGGGACATGAAAAGAAGGTATGGGCTTCCCTGGTGGCGCAGTGGTTGAGAATCCGCCTTCCGATGTAAGGGACACAGGTTCATGCCCCAGTGCGGGAAGATCCCACATGCCGCAGAGCGGCTGGGCCCATGAGCCATGGCCACTGAGCCTGTGCGCCCAGATCCTGTGCTCTGCAACAGGAGAGACCACAACAGTGAGAGGCCCGCGTACTGCAAAAAAAAAAAAAAAAAAAAAAAAAAAAAAAGTACATTCTGCTGCTGTTAGGTGAAGCATTGTATAAATTTTAATTAGATCCAGTTGGTTGATGTTGTTCAGAGTTTCTATATCCTTGCTGATTTTTTGTCTAGTTGTTCTATCAGTTGTTGAGGTAAGACAGTTGAAACATCTAACTATAATTGTAGGTTTTCCTATTTCTCCTCTTAACCTTTACTGATTTTTGCTTCATATATTTTGCAGCTTCATTGTTTGATGCCTACTTATTTAGGATTGCTGTGTTTTCTTTTTAGATTGACCTTTTTATTATTATATAATTTCCCTCTCTGTCCCTGTTAATTTTATTTTCTCTAAAGTTGATTTGATATTCACATAGTCTTACTTTCCTTTTATTAGTGTTTATATGATATATATTTTTTCCATTCTTATACTTCCAACTTGCATGTGTTGTTGTACATGAAATGAGTTTCTTATAGACAGCATATAGTTGGGCCATAAGTTTTAATCAAATCTGCCAACCTTTACCTTTTAATTGGTGTATTTATACCACTTACAGAGTAATTAATGACATGTTAAGGCTTAAGTCGGCCTTTTTTCCCTATTTGTGTTCTTTTTTCTTTTATTGTTTTGAGTATATCTTTCTAGTGTTTTTGAGTATATCTTTGTATAGTTTTCCTTAATTGGTTGCTATAGGTATTATGTTATAATACATATTATCACAGTCACCTGAAGTCATTAGTTTATAAGATTTTTTTGAAGTATAGAAAACTCATTTCCCTGTATATCCCTTATCTTCTTCTATTTATAATTGTTTTAAATATTTCTTCAACATACATTTGGAACCAATTAAACAGTCTTACGATGTTTGCTTTAACCTTCAAACATAAATTAGAAATTTTAGAAGTAGAGGGGAAACTTGTTGAATATACCCATATTTCACTTACCATGCATGTTCTTTTTTCCTACCTGTTGTTTCAAGGTTCCTTCTTTTATCATATCCTTTCTGTTTAGAAAACTTCCTTTAGCCATTTTTTTAAGGGATATCTGGTAATAAATTCTATTACCTTTTTCTTCATTGGAGAGTGTATTGATTTCCCTTTCATTACTGAAAGATATTTTTGCTGGGTATAAGATGCTGGGCCACAGTTCCTTCCTGTTGTGACCATTTATTCTGTCTTCTGTGGTTTCTGATGGGAAACCCTCTGTCATTTAAATTGTTTTTCCCTTAGAGATATAGCATCATTTTTCTCTGACTGATTTCAAGATATTTTCTTTGTTTTTAGTTTTCATCTTAATTATGATGTGTCTTGGTGTGGATTTCCTTAGGTTTCTCATGTTTGGGGTTATTATTCCTTGAGTCTGTAGATTCATATCTCTTGTCATATTTGCAAAGTTTTCAGCTGTTATTTCTTCAAGTATTTTTTCAGAGTTGCTCTCTTTTCTATCCATCCACAACAGTGATGACAAAAATTCTAGATCTTTTATTATAGTCCGATAGGGCCCTGAGGTTTTGGGGTTTTTATTCCTCATTCTATTTTTTATTTGTTCAGATTAGTAATTTTTATTGTTGCATCTTCTGTGTTACTGATTCTTTCTTTTGCATCTTTCATTCTATAATGGAAGATGCAAAAGAAAGAATCCACTGAGATTTTCATTTTCATTATTATGTTTTTAAGTTCTAAAATTTTCATTTGATGGTACTTTATGTCATTTATTTCTTTATCAAAGCTTTCTATTTATTTTCTGAGGCTTTCTATTTTTTTTAATTTTTCAAGAATGATCATAAATGCTTATTGAAGTATTTTTATCATGGCTGCTTAGAACTCTTTGTCAGACAATTCTAACATTTCTGCCATCTCAGTGTTGGCATGTATTGATTGTCTTTTTTCATTTAGCTGGAGATCTTCCTTGTAGTTGGATGATGAATGGTTTGTGATTGAAACCTGAATATTTAATATATTGTGAGACCTTACATCTTACTTAAATCTTCTGTTTTAATTGACTTTATTTGACACTGCTCACTCCATTGGGGAAAAGAAGGGTACCTTCTTATTATTACCAGATGGAGGTAGAAGTCCAGGTTTCCCCACTTGGTCTACATTGACAAATGAGGGGGAGGATTCTCATTTTACTGGATGAGGGTGGGGCTTCTGACTCCCCAGGTGTCCCCTAATGCTGCAGTGTGGGTGATCTCATTTCTGTCAGGTGACAGTGAAAGTCCTAACTTCATTAAGCCTCCTTTAACACCTTGCCAGAGGGGAAGGGGAGGGGGATCTGGTTACTACTTAGTGAGGGTTCAAGTCCAGACTCCCCATGTGATCTCTCCTGCAACAATATCAGTGAGGATGTAGAGACACTTTAATATGTACTTGTGAGGGCAGAAGCCTGTGATCCCCACTCAGCTTTTGCTAATGGGTGGGCTTGGGACCACAGTTTTTGTTTTTGTTTTTTTTACTGTAGTATAGTAGAGTGTTTATCATCTAAAAGTATTTTTGTCTTGTTAGGCTGCTCCTTTCTAGGGATGTTTTTTGTCAAGCAAAAATATAAATTGCTTATGGCCATGTGTTATGAAGGAGCTGAATATCAATGTGTAGAGTAAGGTTAAATAAGATGTTATACTGAGAAGAGAGAATATGTACACTAAAATGAATTGTAATGGAGATTGAGGCTTGGAAACTCCATTAATCCACAACTATTGTCACCAAGTACTTACATTCCTGGGATAGGAGGAGCTTGGAAAGTGCCAAAGGAATTAAAAAATCTAAGAAACCTAAGAAACATAATCATGTAGCACAAGTCATGTGAGACCAATCATTTAAACTTTTCTGATCTCTATTTTGCTCATCTAAAAACTGAGGGTGTGGGATTGGTTAATGTCAATAAACTATTCTAGAAATGTGATTCATTCTGCAATTTTGCTAAGTGATTATACACACAAAGAGAAATTAATAATTCTTTTCTATTGAGCTCAGTGAAATTAAAAGAAACTAATATTTAGTTGGGCACATCACACTGTGTTTCAGACATTGCTAAACAGTAGCCAATGACAAAATTTGAGGATACATTTTCAATCAATGTAAGTTATAAATAAAATATAAAGTTGTTAAAAATGATATAATCTGCTAGAACCAATCAAAACTTGCATGTTCTGTATAACTACATCTCTTGTCTAAAAGAACAGTATTTTATCAATTAATAAACCATTATCAATCCAATAAATCCTGGCAGACAAAGAACTAAAAATGCAAATCTGTAGAAAGGACAAACCAGATACTCTTCACATGATACAAAACATTCTTCAGTATCAGTAAGATATGATCCATTTAAATTACAGGCATACCTTGTTTTATTGTACTTTGCTTTACTGCACTTCAAGGATACTGCATTTTTTGCAATTTGAAGGTTTGTGGCAACCCTGCATTGAGCAAGTCTATCACCACCATTTTTCCAACATTTGCTCACTTCCTGTTCCTCTGTCACATTTTGGCAATTCCCACAATATTTTAAACTTGCCACCAGCAAAAAACTTATAACTTGCTGAAGTCTCAGATGACAGTATTTTTAGCAATAAAGTATTTTAAAATTAGGTATGTACATTTTTTTAGACATAATGCTATTAAGACTACAGGGCAGTGTAAGCATAACTTTTATATGGACTGGGAAACAAAAATTTGTGTGACTCACTTTATTGCTATATTCTCTTTATTATGATGGTCTGGAACCAAACTCACAAAACCTCTGAGATATGCCTTTGCATATGGCCAAGTACTAAGTTTTTTTGTTTTTATTTAATGGGAGTATAGTTGATTTATAATGTTTTGTTCATTTCAGGTATACAGCAAAGTGAATCAGATATATGTATATATGTATACACACACACACACACACACACACACACACACACACATTCTTTTTCAGATTCTTTTCTCATATAGGTTATTGCAGAATATTGAGTAGAGTTCCCTGTGGTATACAATAAGTCCTTGTTAGTTATCTATTTTATATATAGTAGTGTGTATATGTTAATCCCAATCTCATAATTTATCACTTCCCCCCACATTTCTCCTCTGGTAACCATAAGTTTGATTTTGAAATCTGTGATTCTGTTTCTGTTTTGTAAAAATGTTCACTTCTATAATTTTTTATTAGATTCTACATATAAGTGATATCATATGATATTTGTCTTTCTCTGACTTACTTCACTTAGTATGATAACCTCTAGGTCCATCCATGAAGTGCTAAGTTTTTATGTAGCCTTAAATTTGTTACTCACTAGAAGTGTGACCTCTGACAACTCACATTTCCACCACTTCCTCAATTGTAAAATGATGGCAGTTCAAGTCTATCTTAGATATCCATTTCAGTTTTAAAGCTTTATGACTTTATGATTCAGATTAACTTATTTGTGATTTAGTTATTTGTGGTAAAATACCAAGGGTCAAACTCCATCACTAAAAGAATGTATTATTTTCCTTTATCACAGCCATACCCAGTTGTATATACCATACTGCTTCACCTTGGTGCCATTTCCTGGCACCTTTACTTTATAGTTTATGGAAGTCCTCTGTGCCAAACAGTTACAACTCACGTGCACAGTTGCCTCTTTGGCCTGATTATCACTTGGAACTGCTCTACTTCCTTGATATTAAACTTAGAATATTTCCCTGCCACTTTCGTATTCCCACCATTCCTTCTCTCTCAGGTCCACTGACTTCATGTTTTCCTTCCTCATGTTGTTAAGTCGCATGATTCTAAGCACTACAGAAAAGTCACCTAATTGCAGATTGAATCCCCTAAAAAGTCAAGTAAATAATTTCAGAGAAACCCTCAACTGTACCAAGCATTTCTTTTACTTATCTACAGTGAAATGTCAAGCCACTATTAACAGATCCATAAACACGTTCACGTTTTTAATAATTAATGAAAAAATCCTTCTCTCCATTTCAGGTCCCACTTAAACTTCCATACCACCAAATTTCTTGAACTTATTAGACTGTCATTTGGTGCTTCAATTTCTTATACATTATCATTACATTTTTTCATTGAACATCTATTCACATTCCTTCCCTGATCTTGAAGGTCAGACACTCAGTGCCTCATAAATGCCAAATCAAATGACACTTTCTCTGTCATCACAGTTCCTTTCAGAGGCCTTGTCATTATCAACCACCAAGTACTTTTCAGTTTCGGGATTTTCATTTTCTACCCAGCCATTACATTTTCATCTCCAGAAATCTATTCTGTCTTTTCTCTTATTTTCTTTTTCTTATTAATATTTTAGGAGATGTCATTAAGCAATAGACTTGAATAACTATCTCTATGCTATTCACTGCCAAATTTGTAACTCCAACTAGATTTCTTAGAACTGTGTATCTCAACTGCTTACTTGATCTTCCCTTCTGAATGTCCTATAGACCTCTCCAACACAATACACTTAAAATGAACTTCCTTTCCCAAATTAGCTCCTTCTCCTATAATTCCTTTTTTCTGTAATCTCCATCCACATATTATTTCTTACTTTCCCTCTTCTTCACTACAAACTATTTCCAGAAAACCCTTTAGATATACCATCTTAAAATTTCAAATCCTACTCAATGTCTATTGCCATTCCAAAAAAGCAAAACAAGCAAATGAAAGAAAATGAACAAGCAAACAAAAAGCTAAGCAGAAGTGTCCTTAAAAATATAAAGACAGTCATAATTGAATGGTGTTAGAGACTCCAGGCAAGAAGAATGGGGTTCAAGGAGATACTATTCAATATTCCAGTGCTGCAGAGAGGAAAAATATGTTAATGACAGTACATTTTGCACAGCTTTTGAGGACTAGACTGTTAGTCACATTTAGAAATTAATGGCAGATTAAGAAGAAAAGCCAATAAGGGTTGACTATTCTATTTAAGGCATTTGGCTAATGGTCACAGTGTTGAGGAGACAGAGGGACATGGAATTAAGAGCACACATGTAGAATCAGCAGCAAACAGTAGGAGAAGCCATCTACTAAGATAGACAAAAAGGAGGTAGATGTGTATGGCAATAATAATTAATAAATAATAATAACTAATAACTTTCATTTTTAGAGCTTGCTTTATGTCAAGCCCTGTGCCAGATGATTTACACAGTCTGCCATTTAATAGTTTAAAAAAAATCCTATGTGATAGGCTTTATTGTTTACTAGATCAAAAACTTGCCTAAGTTTCCTAAGTGGTGAAATGGAAAATAACTCAAAGTTGCTTTTGGCTTCTGTTATAAACAACATCACATTAGAGGTAATATACTTTATCCATAATAACATAACAGAAAGATTTAAAAATCCTGACTTAGAAGTAATGATACACACAGATGAACTCCAAATGAAAAATAATGATTTACAAAGAATGCTTTCCAAATGTGAAATTAGAGGTTAGGTTTTAGGAACAGAATAGCCTAATACTTCTCACATGGTGTATTTTTAGGATGCTGCAAAAATTAAGATAAACATTTAGTCAGGGACCTGACTAGGGTGAGGCAAACAAGGGAACTAGTGCAAAATTTAAGGAAGCACTCACACTTGAGTTCATGTAAGTGCAGGGTCAGCATTTGCACTGAAGAGTGTGTATTTCCTTAAATTTTTGCCTTAGGCACTTTGTTTGCCTCACCCTAGTCCTAGTCCTATCATTTGTCAAATTTAATAATATACTCTAAAAATCTTATCAAAAATTAACGCAGCATAAAAATTAGAAACACTTGCTAAGTCACCCAAAAAAATAAAATACTTAGGAATAAACCTAACCAAGGAGGTAAAAGACTTATACGCAGAGAACTATAAAACATTAATAAAGGAAATTGAAGATGATTCAAAGAAATGGAAAGATATCCCTTTCTCTTGGGTTGGAAAAATTAATATTGTTAAAATAGCCATACTATCCAAAGCAATCTACAGATTAAACTCTATCCCTATCAAATTACCCATGACGTTTTTCACAGAACTAGAACAAATATTCCTAAAATGTATATGGAACCATAAAAGACCCAGAACTGCCCAGGCAATCCTGAGAAAAAAGAACAAAACAGGAGGCATAACCATCCCAGACTTCAGACAATACTACAAAGCTACAGTAATCAAAAGAGCATGGTATTGGCACAAAAACAGACATATGGATCAATGAAACAGAATAGAGAGCCCAGAAATAAACCCACATACCTACAGTCAATTAATCTTTGACAAAGGAGACAAGAATTTAGAATGGGACAAAGACAGTCTCTTCAGCAAGTGGTGTTGGGAAAGTTGGACAGCCACATGTAAATGAATGAAGTTAAAACACACTCTCTCACCATACACAAAAATAAACTCAAAATGGCTTAAAGACTTAAACACAAGACATGACACCATAAAACTCTAGAAGAGAACATAAGCAAAACATTCTCTGACATAAATCGTACCAAAGTTTTCTTAGGTCAGTCTCCCAAAGCAATAGAAATAAAAGCAAAAATAAACAAATGGGACCTAATCAAAGTTAACAACCTTTTGCACAGCAAAGGGAACCATAAACAAAATGAAAAGACAACCTACAGAATGGGAGAAAACATTTGCAAATGATGCAACCAACAGGGGCTTCATTTCCAAAATGTACAAACAGCTCATACAACTCAACAACAGAAAAAAACAACAACAACCCAATTGGAAAATTGGCAGAAGCTCTAAAGAGACATTTCACCAGAGAAGAAATACAGATGTCCAATAGGCACATGAAAAGATGCTCAACATCACTGATTATTAGAGAAATGCAAATCAAAACTACAATGAGGTACCACCACACGCCAGTCAGAATGGCTATCATTTAAAAGTCTACAAATAACAAATACTAGAGAGGGTGTGGAGAAAAGGGAACCCTCCTACACTGTTGGTGGGAATGTAAGTTGGTACTGCCACTATGGAAAGCTGTATGGAGGTTCCTCAGAAAACTAAAAATAGAATTACCATATGACCCAGAAATCCCACTCCTGGGCATATATCCAAACAAAACTTTAATCCAAAAAGATACATGCACTTCTATGTTTATAGCAGCACTATTCACAATAGCCATGACATGGAAACAGCCTAAATGTCCATTGAGAGAGGAATGAATAAAGAAAATGTACATATATACAATGGAATACTGCTCAACCATAAAAAAGAATGAAATAATGCCATTTGCAACAACATGGATGGAACTAGAGATTATCAAACTAAGTGAAGTAAGTCAGAATGAGAAAGACAAATACCATATGTTATCACTTATATGTGGAATCTAAAATATGAAAGAGAGGAACAAATCTATGAAACAGAAATATAATAACGGACATAGAGACTAGATTGGTGGTTGCCAAGGAGTAGGGAGTGGGAGAGGGCTGGATTAAGGGTTTGTGATTAGCAGATGCAAATTGGTATATATAGAATGGATAAACAACAAGGTTCTACTATATAGCACAGAGAACTATATTCAATATCCTGTGATAAACCACGATGGAAAAAAATATGAAAAAGAATGTATATGTATGTATAACTGAATCATTTTGCTGTACAGCAGTAATTAGCACAACATGGTAAATCAACTATACTTCAATAAAAAAATTTTAAAAAGAAACTCTTGCTAAGCCATAATAATGTTATGTGCTCATAGACTCTAAGACCATGTGTCTTCATCATGAAATTGTATACATTATAAATTTAATTTAAAATATTAATTAGCCATGGTGAGAATGGTTAAATAAGTGTATATTGCATAGCCATTTAAGACATATTTAAGTGATTTTATTGATATTGTAAAATTAGCATGTATAATAGTAAGCAAAATAGGGAGGCTCTAAACAGAATTTATTATCTGATCCAAATTATATAATATATACCTACATATAGGTATATAAATATGTGTGCATTTTTTAAAAGTCAGAAGAAAATATATCAAGATATAAGTGTTTAATTTGGGTTTGTAATCTTACTGGTTATTTAAATATTTTGCTTTATATTTTTATGTAATTCAACATTTTTTAAATAATCTTGGACTAAGAAGGAGAAAATAATTTTAAAACATGTTTATTGACTACATACTATGTTCCAAGTGTAAAGTATTTGGGAATTAAAGATAAATAGAACATGGTCCCTGCCATCTTCAAATCCCAGTGTGTAACAGAGAAAACAGATCACACACACACCTACACACACACACACGGTTGTGTGTAATATAGTAGATTCCATACTATAGTGCCCCAAACCCTCTATGTGATAACAAAATATTGAATAATATGCTCACTTCTTAACAAAATATTCAACTGTGTGTGCAAGGCAAATAAGTTGGATGGAATTACTAAAAACCAAAGCATAGTTCACTCTTTTTTCTTGAGTCCGTTTTCCCTAGAAGCAACTAGAGGCAGTGCTCACCTCTAGAAAGTAATCAATTGATGCCTAAACTTTGATGTGTGCTTCTCTACGCGGCAATGCATTTTTTTTTTTTTTGCGGTATGCCGGCCTCTCACTGTTGTGGCCTCTCCCGTTGCGGAGCACAGGCTCCGGACGCACAGGCCCAGCGTCCATGGCTCACGGGCTTAGTTGCTCCGCGGCATGTGGGATCCTCCCGGACCAGGGCACGAACCCGTGTCTCCTGCATCGGCAGGCGGATTCTCAACCACTGCGCCACCAGGGAAGCCTGGCAATGCATTTTTGATGAAAAAGACGGAGTAAAGGATTTAACATTTAGTTAATAATCATTGTAAAGTTATCTCTGCCCATTTAAAGGATGTAATCTTTATTCTCTTTCATTTCTATGTACATTTTAAGAGAAGTTGTTGATAAATTTTGACATCTTTTGCTGAGCACAAGTTCGTATCTACATATAAACATTATATCTTTTAGGCTTTGAACGTTATATACCTTGCTAATAAACTGAAATCTGAGTGTATGCCCCCTGCTTATGCAGCAAAAGGCAATAACAGATGTTTTAAGTTACTATGAATTCCATTAATCCAATTAATTTATCATTGCTTTGATAGGATGATTACTCTGCTTTATTTGACCTCAGTACTAAGTTTTATAACTGACATAATATTTTGTACTTAAGTTTTTACTATTTGCCAGTAACACCTGTTATTTTACCTTACTCCACATGTACCCTCAAAAACTGGAAGGATTCTTTGTTCTGACAGTTCTTTTTATACTACTTAGTTTCCACATTTAATTATTCCTATAATTTTCAACAAATACCTGAATGTAACAGTTGAAAGTCAAGTGCTTTTCTTCTCTCTTTCTCTCTTTCTTTTTTTAGCTGCCTGTGATTATCCAAAGTGCTACTTAAAAATTACATTTCATAGGCAAAACAATAGAAACGTTAATATTAGTGATTGTCAAGGACTCAGGGGGAAGGAGTGAGAGATGAATAGGTGAAGCACAGGACATTTTTAGACAGTGAAACTATTCTATATGTAATGGTGGATGTATTAGATTCCTAGACCTGCCTGACAAATTACCAAAAACTGGGTGGCTTAGAACAAAAGTTTTGGAGACTGAAACTCTGAAATCAAGGTATTGGCATTGTTAGTTCCTTTGGAGGGCTATGAGGGAGAATCTGTTCCATGCCTTTCTCCTAGCTTCTAGTGGTTTGCTGGAAAAATTTGCATCCTTTGGCTTGTAATGCATCACCATGGTCTCTGCCTCATCTTAACATGGCATCCCTGTATGTGTCTCTGTATACTCATTTTATAAGGAAACTAGCTTTATTGGACTAGGGCTCACCTCAGTGACCTTATTTTACGTATCACTTCTGTAAAGACTATCTCAAATAAGGTCACATTTTGAGGTACTGGGGGGTTAGAACTCAAACATATTCTTTGGGGTGCGACACAATTAAACCCGTAATAGTGGATATGATATTACGCATTTGTCAAAACCCATGGAACTTTATAGCACAGAGTGAAACATAAGTATGCAATTTTAAATAATAATTTAGGAGGTTGAGGTCCTAGGAAAGAATGAACACTGTGACAAGGGAATCTAATTGCATTACAAATGTATGAAAAAACCTCATGGAGGAGGTAAAGCACTCCTATGGTGGAGGTACTGACCTAAGTGACTTTGGAAATTAACAGAATCTGTAAGATTAAAGGTACAAGGACCTTTACAGTACATAAGCACTGTACTCTGGTTGATGAATTTTTTCCCACAGAGGTACAGGTTATCAATCTGTTACTGCCGTACATGATTCTAGAACCCAATAAGTAAGTGCATGGTGGATGATGGGAGCCAGGTTTATCACCATTGGAGTGGGAATTTACTAGCAAGGAGAAAGACACTAGGATTATTCATGGCATAATGAATTAGAGTTATCAGTTAGAACTCGTGTTTAACAGAGTTAATTATGGTTAGATAAAGAAATATTTATAGATATGCATCTATACATTAGTGTACAAAGATAGATTTATTTTCTTTATCAGTTGAGAGGGCCTTAAAGAAGAGTCATCGCAGTAGCAATGAGCATGATAGAACCCAGATCTTGGTTTCTAATACCATTTACTGCTAAAAGAAACCAGGGTTTCTTGTATTGTAGAAATGATTGTGGCAGGAAATACACAAGATGAGCCTCGAGCAGGAGCAGTACTTGTTATTCATGGATTCTATATTTGTGAATTCACCTTCTTACTGAAATTTATTTGTAACCCCAAGGTTAATACTTGAGGCACTTCCTGGGGTAAATTCTGGACATGTGCAGAGCACCTAAAAATGTACATATTTCCAGTTGAGGTCAAACATGGCAACACACTGCCTAGGCTTAGTTCTTATTCAGAGATAACCAGAAGATGGAGACAGTAGGGGGCAGTGCAGTGTACTGCAAGATGCTCCAGCTCTGAGGCCAGCTGGGTGAGATTTGGATCTCAACTCTGACACCTATTAATGGGGCAGCCTCAGGAAAGTCACTTAACATTTCTGAACCTCATTTTCTCTTTTGTCAAATAAAGAAAATAGAATTTACCAAGATGAGTCATTTTTAGTATTAATATTGTAATTTATATGTGATATGTGTGTGCATAGTGTACATATATATGTGTGTGTGTGTGTGTGTGTGTGTGTGTATATATACACACACACACACACACACACACACACATATATGTATTTCTCCTCGGAGCAACAGTCCAGTATTTACTAACTCAGTGTTCCCCCCGACCTTTATAGAAAATAACTACCGGATATAGCAAGAACAAACTATTTTGAGTGTCTATATTATATGCCAGAAACTCTGCTAGATACTAAGATGTGCACAGCCTCTGACCATGAAGAAGTTACAGTCAAGTAGGAAAAGATATTATTTTAGTAGGAGAATTTTTTTTTTTTTTAGCTCAGGTCAAAGGAGATAGAATCCAGGCCCTATCTGGGACTTCTGAACCACAAGGATTATCTTACTTCTGATTTCCCACTGATGCCTGCTTAGGATTTAGATGTGGAGTTAAAGCAGTCATATCACTAATTCCAATTTTATTCTTAACATGTTAAAGTAATTCTCAATCCAGTTTCCCAAAAAACCTTTGGAATGTGTCCCTTCTTTCTGTCTTATGGCTTCCAAAATTATTCAGAGCACATAGTGAAGGTATGCTCTATACTTTTACTGACCTCAGGCACTAACTATAAGAATTTATTTTTTTGTGGCTGAGTGCATATGATTTTTACATTAACCATAACCCCTTCTAGCCTACTGCACTTGTACTTCTGTTTTTAGGTACTAAATAATATAAACAATCAATTATGCCATCAAAGTTAATTTTCCTATTATTATTGTTAATATCAATGGAAGTTACTGAGAAGTCAGAGTCCTATTAATGAGCTTAAATGGCTTTTAGTTAGTTTTAGTGCTAAAATTTTTTTAATAAATTGATACTTTATGACTACTCAACATTTAATAATGTGTCAATTTCTACTCCCTGAAACTGAAACAAGTGCATTAAATTCAGATAACATATTTTCAAGTAAGGTATTTATCCTGTTGCATTCCAACACAGATTTATGGTATGACACACATTTACAGACTATTAATCTACCCTGAATACAGATTAAAACATTTACAAGTTGAAGCAGATAGAAAGTATGATACAGATCAGCTCTAATCTTTTTCTTATCCCCCCTAATCACTAATATTTAAACAGCAATTTATGGAAATAATTTACTAAAAAAAAAATAACTACCCAATTCTAAAGTCTTGTCTCATCTCAGTATGTCTCCTTTGAGACTATCAGTTTTGTCATCCCATTTAGGCCAAATTTTAAACACCTCCTAATTCCAATTTTCACGTAAGTCTAATCCTGCTAGTATAATCTCTTATGTACGGTCTGGGGAAAGCTCTCCCTGTCCCTGGTATAACATGTTGTCTTATCCCAGCACCTGCTAAACCTTAGTCTAGTCTATCCAAATCTGTGGAATCTTACCCAGCTGAAACAAACCATTAAGTTCACATGTGTCCCACCCTTGATATGACCCTGAAAATAACCACTTTATAATCATACACTCTCATAGTCTTTGTGGTGGTAAAAGTAACATATATTTTACAGCCAAAGAAGAGAAATTGTCCCACCAAAATGTAAATTTCCCAGGAATATTACTCAAGTTTATAATTTTTTGCATTATCCCTATCTATGTAAGCTCTGAAAGTTACAAGCATATATTGATAAAAAAAAGCAATAAAGAGACAGAGACAGAGAGACAAACAGACTTTTTTTTTCTTTTATGAAAACCTATGGTCTGTTAAGACTAGCACATATAACCCTACATAGCCTAATAACCTGATTTTTTTTCTCTTCTTCTGGACTTTCTTCTCATTCCTGAAGCCTGGCTCAAGCAGAAATTATTAAGCCACTGTTTAATGGAATGATACAAAATGTGCATATTTCATATCAACCCTAGTCATTCTGTTCTAGTCCATTTGGGTTGCCATAACAAAATAGTATAGACTAGGTGGCCTATAAACAACAGAAATTTATTTCTTACAGTTCTAAATGCTGGGAAGTCCAAGGTCAAGGCACCAGCAGATTCGTGTCTGGTGAGATCCCATTTTCTGGCTTATAGACCACAGTATTTCTCTGTGTTCTTATATGGTAGAAGGGGAAAAGGAGCTCTCTGGGGTCTCTTTCTGAGGCCACAAATCCCATTCATGAGGGTTCAACTGAATAACTTTGCAAAGGCCCCATCTCCTAATACTGTCACATCAGGCATTAAGATTTAATATATATGAGTTTGGAGGGGGACACTGACATTCAGTCTGTATAGCACATTTGTAAAAACAAGGCCACCCCACCTAGTTGGGATGTATTCTCCTGCTTAACATAGCAACCCCATCAATATGAACCCACAAAATGCATCCTTCTACAGGTGTACTACCCTCTTTTTGAGTACAAATCCAGAGTGAATCACTTTTATAAATTTTTGCCCTCTTTAGTTATGCTAGAGAGAAGTAGTTCATATATTATTTCATTTAGTTTAGAAATAAAAATGTGCTTATTTAAAATTTCTTTCTTTTTTATATCCAAACAATGCACTGTTAGCAGATTTTCTGAATAAATATTAGGCACTTATGTAAAAATAGAAGTTTTCCTTTTAAATGCATGGATAACATACTCACATGTTTAGCAACAAAGTATTAAAGACAAGTACAGAGACTTCCCGGGTGACGCAGTGGTTAAGAATCCGCCTGACAATTCAGGGGACATGGATTCGATCCCTGGTCCTGGAGGATGCCACATACCGCGGAGTAACTAAGCCCTTGCACCACAACTACTGAAGTCCGCGAGCCTAGAGCCCATGCTCCACAACAAGAGAAGCCACCGCAATGAGAGGCCCATGCACTGCAATGAAGAGTAGTCCCCACTCGCCACAACTAGAGAAAGCCTGCACACAGCAATGAAGACCCACACAGCCATAAATAAATAAACAAACAAACAAATAAATAAATAAAGACAAGTGCAATTAAACATACTTTCCCACTAGCATTTCTACCTCTTAGGAGAACTTTCTTACAGTTGAGAGGAGAAAGATATTCATTTCTTTGTGCTTTAAAATTATATCTAAAATATTCACTTATACAATAGCTTTGTAATCATCCCCTGTGTATTTCAATCTTAAAACAAGTGAAACACATGTTTAAAAAGAATTCATGATCTCACCCTTTCTAACCCATAACATAATATTTCATAAATGGCTAGGATGATGAAACACACTGCTTTAAGAAGCCATAGTATTGAAGCTCTGTTCTACTAAGGCTGAATAATTAAGGTGGGTTCCTTAAAAACCTTGACTTTAAGCAAATTCTATTCAAAAGTTTGGGACATTCCATATCAAAAGATTAATTGTATAAATAGGTTATCAGAACTACATTCTGTATTTTTTTTCCTTCAGTGGAACATTAATGAGCATACATCTTAAGGGGTAGATTTTGCTCTCCCATGAACTTCTGAAACCCCATTTTAAATAATAAGAGCAGAATTCTGTGAAGCTGAATGCTGAGTGACATTCCGAACATGGTATTAATTTTTTTTTTTTTGAGGAAGGCAAGATCATTACTTGTTGCTGTCTTACTGAAATGGGAAAAGTACCTCAGTATGTTTTGGTCTTTGCTTTTATAGGTATACACAGTATCTGTCTCTTCTCCAGCATCTAATTTTGCCATAGAGTTTTCTATGAAGAGAGACTTTATTTCTACTTAGTTTTTGTTTGCAGTAAATGGAATTGCCTTCTATTATGCATTTGAAATAAATGTTAAAGACAAGCTACATTAAAAGCAAATAAAATGAAACTTTGTAGAGGTTTCAATGCAACCTGTAATATCAAACTAAAAAAACTGAAATTTAAAATGTGATGATTCAGTATTGAAAAGGCTTTTAGAACATACGTGTCTACAGCAAGTTTGGAAGATATAACCTCAGATGATAAAATGTAGTTGATAAAACATAATGATCCACAAATATAAAATTATTAAGCACAATAAATGCTTTTGACAAAAAGACAAATATATTAATACAATCCCATAGAAAAACTTAGAGCAGAATAGTTATGTGGAATTCACATTTTGTAGTTTGAATTTTTAACCTATATTCTCACACACACAAACACCCAGCAGTCAAACAGATTTCATTATTACCATTAACTACTGCTCAGAATATAGAGAGGTCCTCCGAATTTAGAGAATTTCCTTTCTCAAGGCCTCTACATATAGTTTCAGGGATTATATTTTGTCATAACATCTTGATCAAAACACCTGAATAACTGGTAACACTTAGACATGGTTTGGCATTTCTTTAATCAGTAAATTTGCCTCTAGGCCTGTTTAGTTTTGCTGAATTGAAATTCATCTTATCTTCTGAGTCTTGAATCTCGGTAAAGGAGATCCCTTGGTAAATGAGGGAAACGGTCTATTATTTGTAGCAGTTTTATGAAGTGGGAAATTTTTATCACACTTGCAAGGTCACTCCTTACATCAGTTTTTGTTTTTGCTATCATTGGTTTATTCTTATTAGTCAGTTGAATTTTCAGTCTTTGGTTTTCTGTCATGTGTACTTATTTATTTAACACACACACATACACTTTTCTAACCTCCAAGCATACTCTTTTATACCTTACTCATTCCTTCTTTTCAGTCTCATTCTAACTGAGTCATCAGTAGGTGGTTTCAACCAAAAACTCGAAACCAATGTTTGGCTTAATTACGTAAGCTTCTTACTGTGCTGACTTACTGCATTGCCTGTAACACTTGCTATTCCAATATGCTTTAAACAGCTCAAGATGGCTTCCTGTTACTAAGTCATTATTTTGTGCTTTACTAGTAAAATATTGACTTGATAACCTTCCTATTATAATTTACTGTTTCAATAGCTACTGGTATAGTTGGTCCCAAATGGTCGACCACCTACCTAAAATATATGTGTAAAAGTATATGCGAACTGAACAATCCTCTTATTTCCATCACTTTGTTCCTTCTCTTTCCTCTGATGCAGCTTTTCTTTTTGAAATCTTCAACTTCTCCATTCCATAAACATTGCTCAGAACTTTTCAAAGGAAGTGAGCATCATTTAGTTGTTATTGTACAATTACACACATTAGTAAGTCCCAAAACACAAATCACTTTTATTTGACTAAGCGTTTGCATCCAGTCTTCATTTTGGTATGAAATAATATTTCTGTTTAAACAGGAATTTTACTTTTTTGTTTTGTTTTGTTTTTTGCGGTACGCGGGCCTCTCACTGTTGTGGTCTCTCCCATTGCGGAGCAGAGGCTCCAGACGCACAGGCTCAGCGGCCATGGCTCACGGGCCTAGCTGCTCCGCGGCATGTGGGATCTTCCCAGACCGGGGCACAAACTTGTGTCCCCTGCATCGGCAGCCGGACTCTCAACCACTGCGCCACCAAAGAAGCCCCAGGAATTTTACTTTTCATGTCCCTAAATTACTTTGCAAATTGTCTTCTACTGAGTTTTATTAATTCAGTTTTACCAAAATAATTTCTTGAAAGGTTAAATAAATTATCCACATTCTAACAAGTTAATCTCTGTCCTTCATCTTTTCTCCTTCTTATATAACTAAGCCCATCTACCAAAAGAATTTGTCCTGTGCAAACAGTGACAGGACAGGCTCTTGATTTTTTTTTTTTAATCAGAAAGTCTCCCTTTTTTAAAATCATAAATCTCCCTTATTAAATCATAGGAATTCAGTCTCATTTATCTTTAGATTTCTCTTCCTTCACCCTGCCTTACCTCCTCCTGTGAATGGTTATCACAGTGCTTTGAACATAGTAGGTTATTTTATTTAGGGTACCTTTACAGTTACAAAGCATTATTTTGTCCCATGAACTGCACTAAATAGCAGTGTATACATAAATTCCCATCTAACTTTCACAAGTTGGTACTATTATTATTATTACCATTTATAGAAAGGGAAACTAATGCTTAACAATATAATGTCACTTGCCCAAGGTCACATAGTTATTATATGGAGGTCTGGGACTCGGTATAGGCATTCTAACTCTAGGTCCCATCTCTTAATCAACACACTGTGACTCCACATTCTCCTGCCTCCCTAGAGAGGTTGATCAGTTTTTAACTGGCATACTTTTAGACTTGTTGTGATGCTGCATTTGTGTCCAGTCCTTAGTGTCACTCATGCCTGCTGTGCTTTAAATGCAGCTGACCAAGCAGCCACAACGTACTACTTCTGGTACTATGAGCAACAGTGCTTGTGGCATACAATTTTCCCAGGCCACTCTTTAGTTCTACTCAGCCTCCTCTCATTTTTATTGCTTTGGCTATTGAATTCTTAGCTCTGTATCCTGCATTTATAACAGTTTCTATTCTAATACTTGAAGTCCCTTCTAGACATTAAGTTCTTTTTAACTAGAACAGATTGTGCTCATGCCTTTGATTTAAGGTCCACTGCAGTCTTGAGTGGATTGCTTTCTTAAAATTCCTGTTTTCTTAGCTCTTCCCCACTCTGTCCATGAGGGGAGAGGTATTTAGATTTGTGAGACTGACTCATATTAACTCAATTAATAAGGGATTATGCATAAACTGGAATATCAATATCTTTTATTTACAGTGAGAAGTATGTCATAGAGATCAGGATAGTTCCATATTTCACAGTGGCATTTCTTTCTGAAAAAATAACAAGGAAAGAAAAAATTGAAAAGGGAGTATTTTTTGATGAGCATAGAATCAAGCAAGGGTAGTAGCTGGATAATCTTAATAGTAATTCATTCTGATTCATAGCAGGACCCTTAACCGGGGTGTTTCCTCAGGAGGCACCTGCATTCCTGACACAGTGTTGGTGAAGCAGTGATAAGTTCCTGCTCATTGACTTCCTTTAGTTAGTCCTTGGTTTTAATATTTCTCCCTCAAACTTGACTAGGTTTTAGTTTTCATTTATTCATTGATTAATTCATTAAAAAATATTTATTCAACACAGACCATGTGCTAAGTACCCAGTAAATCAGTGAAGACACACATTAACAAAGCAGACATAGTTTCTGTCCTCACTGAACTTATAGTTTAGTGATGGAGTCAGTTATTGAAGAGGTAATCACACAAAAATTAATTACAACTGCTTTCATGACTCTGAAGAAAAATTAAGTGGGGTTGTGAGACTGCAAAATAGAGGACCCAGTTTTCTGTGGGAAGTCAGGCAAGGCTTTCCTGTGGAAGCGATTTTTAAGATAGGACTTAAAGGATTTATAGCATGGACACGACAGAGAAGTAGAGAAAGAGATTTTAGGCAGTGGGGATATGGAACATTTCCTTAGGTGGGAAATAACCTGCGACTTTTAAGTAAGTAATAGAGAGTGGATGCACTGAAGCTTAGTGAATGAGGGAAAGAGTGATAAATAATGAGGAGTGGAGGTGAGGATTTGGGAGGTGAAGACCATGCTGGGCATTCCTGAATATATTACAGATTTTGGACTTTATAAGAAGTTGTTGAAGGGCTTTTAAGCAAGGAAGAAACTAATTAGAATTGCACTTAAAAATTATGAGTTTGGCTGCTCTTGATAAGGTATTTATGGGGGTAGGGTCAAGAGTAAAAATTGTTAGAATAATTAGCTATTACTTTAGTTCAAGAATAAATTATGATGGCTTAAAGAGTAGTTTCTTAGAGATGGATAGAAATAATTCCAGAAACATTTGGGTTATAAAAATCAATAGGCTGTCTTTTCCCTCCTGTGGATTCCTGAGACTATATCTAAATCATTCTGACCAAATATGATTATATAAGAAACTCCTCAACAGAAACAATTGTCTGAGTTATTCTGCAGATGGATAACATTTTCCATTATGAACTGATTGTATTATGCTTACGATTTTTACTTTAAGGAGCAGAATATTGCTGACTCCTATAGATTTATTGCAGAGATCAATAGTTATTTATTGAAATTAGCAGAATATGTGCAGACTGATAAGAGCAGTGTTAGCAACCTAGAAGAGTCTGGAAAAAGCTGACCTGATTCCCAACTGTACAACCACTATAACCTCAGCCATTATTTCATAGCAATGCGAGTCCTTTCCTACCATTCACAAAAGGCTGCATGGAAACAATGATTATACATCAGTTCAGAGATAAAGATGGCAGTACAACCAAATTCAGGGAGCTGGAGTTTATTTCCATAACATATGTTTAAATGAATATTTTAAACCATGATGATATGAGATTATTTTTTTTTCTTGAGAAAGGAGTGTAATGATTTCAGATGCAGTTGTTTGAACAAGTCAGCATTTTTCTAAATCTAGAACACTTTAAAAAAATGCAAGAGTTTGAATAATTATAACTGTATCATTAAGTGATTCTGAAGCTCAGGACTTTTAAGTGTAGAATCATGGTTAATGTTTTCCTTCAAATACTTTACATACTTCTCTATTCTACACACTTAATAGTTGATTCAAGCTAATACAAACTGAAACAGGAATGAGCTGTGAACAGGGAGCTAAGGCTGTGTTCTTCAGCATTTCAAAAGGTCCTTACTCAGGGCTGACCTGGGTGTTGAGGACATCCGATTAAATATTAAGGTATGAAACAGTATCAAACAGTAATTAACTCCTTCTTAATTCCTATAGTGTGTTACATCTATAGAATAGTTTTTAATACCTTTAAATAATTTGCATGTGTAAGTCACATCTCCCAAAATTAGTCTGTCATTTCCTTGAGATAATATAGTTTGTATTCACAGTGGCTTGCCTTGAAGCAGATGTTCAATAGCGCTATGCAAAATATGACACTGTATATTCTTATCAGTATCTCACCAACTTCTTGATAAGTAACTTTGTATCATTCCTGGAACAGACACCTAAAAGTCATATTTTAAACATCATTTAAGAAGCATCATGTTATATTTTATTCATAAAATTCCTGCCACCTTGTTGACTGTTTTATAGCAGGTTTAAAATTTAAACTTATATAATTAGATTCTTCACTCAAAACAAGAAAAAATACAAATAGGGAGAAAATTACTAGTGCAGAAACTGGACTAAGTGTAACTGAGAAAAATCAGGCATCAGTATCACAGACAACAATGTTAAAGTCATTCAGAATTAAGCATTTAAAGATTACATCTCTTACTTTAAGGAAGAAACCTATAGAAGCTTTTTTAGAGAACTTCCAAAGACATTTTTAAATGGTACATACATTACTGCAGGCTCTTCTCCTATTTCTAGTCTAACAATACTTAAATTATGAAAACAGTAGATTCTCCACTCAGCACTGTGATGGCTGTGTCTGCACAGGAAAAGCAAAGCAGAGAGTTGAAACCATTGTTTCAAATAACACCAGCAAGATTAAATAACCCTTTGAACAAGGAAGACATGGGAGTGTTTCTAAGCATTCACACTCTCATCCTTCATATATGTATGTGAAGTGAGTCTTTATTGGCATTTTGTCTGTCCCCAGGGGCTGCAGTTAAAGGACTAAATCTTCTTATGGGATTCATGGCCTGGATTCTACCCTGCTAATTCTAAATGAAAACATTCATTTTCTTAATAGCATTTCCTTGTTTGTGACTGCTTTAAACCTTATTTATTATCTCTACTGCTTAGCATGCACAAGTGTTCAAAGAATAAAATATAAGCAGATCTAATAAAAGATATTAGATTATTCATAGTTATAAAGAAATCTTTGATCCCTTGTTTGATTTTATTCTACCAATTTACATGCACCCACCTTCCATCTAATGAATGGTAGAATAACTCTTAATTGTTAATATTTTAGTATATATACAAATCATTTCCTATTTTTACATCCAGTAGTACATTGAATCTGCCCTTTTGTCCCTCTTTGATGTTCAAGGCACATGTAAAATGAACCTGCTACAAGATTAAATGTAACATACAATTCCAGTCAAAATAGCTTATCATTGGATCAAGGCTAGATACATGCTGATACTTGTAAATTCTGGGTATTTTGTCTATGTACAGCACAAAGAAAGTATACTTATAGCATCATGAAGAGATACTGCCCTTTCTTGCCCTGGAAATGCCTCAATTTTTAGCTCAGCCAGAATTTACTTCTGTTATTTTACACTGGACAAAACTTATGCTAGGATCTATAATATTCTACCATCCTTCAGAGAGTAAGATCAGTCCTGCATTTTTGACATGTTAGTCTTCTTTCTCTCTGGCTTGAAGAGAATGGTTTAAGATTGACCAAGGAAAGGCACATCATAATTGAAACTTTACAGCAGCCCTGGGCCTTTTCCAGCATAGGAATCTACTAAATATTTCTATCAAAAGCAAAAGTGACTCCTTTTGCTAAATTCACCATTCTCATCCTCAAAATATCCATTCTTGCTACTCTGAAAAGCACTATGGTTAGCAATGGACTGAACATAGGAAATCATATTCCTTATAAGGATTTTTTACATTAGAATTCCATTATTACATTGATGTAGTTTTCCCACTGAGAAAGATCTTGATATTACAAAATTATATACTCTCCCCTCTACTGGGCTAAATTCCAAACTCCTTTGTATGCATTTAAGCCCTTCTTACCATGACTGCAATTTGTCTTACTAGTATCATCTTTAACCATTCCCTTCAACTCACCAAACCTCTTCCATTTTCTTAACATATTTTTTCCCTTTTATATCTCTATGCCTTTGTTCAAGTTGTGTAGTACCCTGTCAACTTGGGATTTTACAGTGGAGTGCTTTGTACTATAGGATCCCTAGTTAGGGAATGTTATTTGCATATCCTTCTGCAGCCCCAAACAAGGCCTGGCATTTCCAGCTTACACTTCCATTGGTTAGGTCTCTGAAAACACTGTACAGAGAAAAGTGTAGAAGCAAACAGGAACGCCTCTCTCACTGTCACTTTGATAGAAAATTTCTTTGCAACCTGAAGCAATATTGAAATTTCTTCCGGATGATAATAATGGTGATAATGATGATGATTATAATAATAATAATTTCATAATGTCCATCATTTATTGAACACAGACTATGTGGCAACATTGATCTAAATGTTTTATGAATATTATTGCTAATACTCACATCTTAACAAGTCTAACATGAAACTCACAATTTTCATTCTAAACATGTTTTCAATCCCACCCTCCCTCTAGTCACCTGTCTTAATAAAAGTCACCACTTTCCACTCAGTTCTTCAAGCCAGAAGGTGCAAATCATCCTTGATTCTTTCCTTTGCTTCATGACTTATATCTATTAGTAATCTCACCCATCGTTTCTAGCTGCAGCATATGTTTCACATCTGCTTTCTTCCTTCTTCACTGCTACCAGCTAGTCTAGGTCACCAGTATCTTTAAGCTGGAATGTGGAAAAATAAAGCAAAAGCAACACTATTAAATGCAATATGATATCCTGAGTTGGCTCCTAGAACAGTAAAAAGAACAGTGGAAAAAAAACCTGTTGAAATATAAATAAAGTCTGTAGTTTAGCTAGCAATTTTTAGTTTTGACAAAGGCACCATCAGTATGTGAGATGTTAATGTTAGGGGAGCCTGACTGAATGATACACAGGGAACTCTCTTTACTATCTTTGCAACTTTTCTGTACATCTAAAATTATTGCAAAGAAAAATATTTTTATAAACTCAAACTGTTTTCTTAGCTGCTGTCTAGCCCCCTTCAGTCCAGTCTTCACAGTTGCTAGAGTGATCTTTTAATAATATAAATCATGCAACTTAGAGATTTTAAGCACCTCAAAAAGATTAAAACAACCTGTCCAAGATTATATAGCTATTAATGGCTGAACAGGGATTTTCACCCAGATCTGGCAGAATTCAATATTTCTTAAGCATTTTACTGTTGGGTTCTCTATGTGAGCCATGAATTCAGCATATATCACAAAGAAGTCATTGTCTCCCATCTTTGCATATATCCCATTCATGATGTAAATTCAGTCTGATTCAAAATCCTGAGAAATGTTTATCAATATCAACTAAACTAATAGGTAGGAGAGTGAGGAAAAGGAAAAGTTATTTTTCTGCTTTTCAGCTACAGTGCAATATCTGAGATTTTTCTCAAGGTATGAGAAAAAGTCTTCCCGAGAGGTTATTACAGTGGTCACAATTGCCTTCACCATGATGACTTACTGGGATGTACATTCAAAAGGATGCACTATCAAAATGGTCATTAGCAGAGGTCCCACGTTCTGCATATGGAGCTTCAGTCTCCCCTTCCTTATGAAGCAATATCTGGATCATGAAGACATCCTTTAAAGTTTAGCCCTATTCCACATTCTAGAGTGTAATGGGGAACTAAAACTATGTAAAAAACTTCAAGGATTTTCAAGCTGTATTATTATAGCCTGCTTATCTTCATATTAGGTCAAGGAGCTCTAATATACCGAGCTCCATTTTCACAGGGGGAAAGGTATTTAGCAGTGAGGCCTATTATCTCTGGTTATCTGTGGGATCCTCCTTAGACTTAGCTTTCTATTGAACAATAGTACTTTAGTGGAGAGACATGGACAAAAGGATAAGATTGCAAACTACAGTAGTCTTTTCTTATCCAGTCGTCACTTCAACTGTTAATAGCAGGAGGCAGAGGAAATCTAACTCCCTACAGTACTCATTTAGCAAAGATTCATAGTTGTTGGATTTTGTTTTTTATATTTTACATTTGTTTTGACATTTTCACCTTTTAAGATAAGAGCATAGTCCATAATAAAATAATATTGACTCAGAGCAGAATCTACATAACACAGTGATAGGAGATCCTCAACTATTTAAAACAAATCTAATCATATCACAATTTGAGAACTATAAGCAATCAAATAAAAAATACATTTTAATAGGAGGCGCAAAAGGCTTTTTATGTTTCTTAGATATCAGCATGCTATAAAGCTGCAAAGAAGTTTACAGTTTGTGAGCATTTTTAAGGCATAGGAAAGCTTTCCCTAGGAGTTATTAATTATTACTATATCTGCCCTCCATATAACATCATGTTTTTACACAGTTATTCAGAAAAATTCAAATTGATATGATTGCTAACTTTTACAATGGGTCAGTATATACAACTCAATTTATATCTCATGTTCATAGCTTTTGTAAGTTGTATATTAACTTTCTAATATATGATTATAGCATTTTTGTTAATGGAAACAGTAATAAAAGTATCTGGAATATCAGTACACATATCTATACACATAAAGATTTTACTTTAAAATTCTAGTATATTAAATACTCCTAAATATCATGTTTTAATATTTTAATTTTATATAAACTTACTTTGCATTTGAAGAATTCATCTCTGCATCCCTGATTCTATTTAATAAGCAAGATATTCTTATGTTACATCTTCTACGACATAGTTGACTATGTGCCATTTATTTGCCTTGACAACAGTTTGAAATTCTGCAATTCTTTTGCACAATAACTTCTAAGATATTTGAATTATACTCTAGATGTATTAAAAGATATAAATGTACAATTTAGGATCTTTTTTTTCAAGGACAGCATAAAATGCCAACAAGAATATATAATTTTAATACAAAGTCAAACATCCAAGACTTTGCTTTGGTGCTACACTAAAGCAAGCTAAGGTGTAGCACCACAATAGCAAGCTTCCAGATACCCAAAAAGAACTCTGAATTTCCATAGGCATATCCATAGCTTTAATGAAAATAAATGAAATTATTTTAAAAGCATGTCTTTGTATTTGCCTTACATGTTTATTTTTGGGCTAAATTTACTAAACTAAACTCTCATTGGTTAGTTTATTATATCCTTTGGTAAGATAGAGGAGAATATGATCATAGTAGCATTTCAAGATTTAAACGTTAGTAAGAACACAGATGATTTTTTTCTCCTTTTAAAGTCTCACATTACCTAAGTGAAAATGTGGTTAGCTATACATTAATATTTGCATCTTGTAAGATAGAAATACATTTTATATCTTCATTCATATGATGATCCATGCACTTCTTCATTCATCAGCTAAATTTACCTCACCTTTGTCCACAACAGGATCAGAGGCTGAAATATATGAATAGAGATAGTCATATTTTGTCACTCTTAAGTGTAAAATCTTGTATATTTGGCTGGTATAGAAGAAATAAAAATTTTAAGTTGCACATCTCTCTAAAGGAAGGTAGTACGTATAATACTTGTATGTGTGCCCTGTTTTATTTAATACTCTTTGGCTGGATTAACTTTCCAATAGAAATTTCAGTAAAGTGGTAGAACCACCAGTTAAGTAAACATAACAAAGAAGACATCAACAAAGTCTATTAAATTATTGCTCTTATTTATAAGCGTTTAAACAACTGAGTACAAGCTTCACTAATGCCATATCTGCACACTACCAGCCAAACTCCTTTGCTTTGGGGCTGTTGAGGAAGATAAAACTAAGTTTTAGAGCTCCTCCCTCCCTTCCTTCCTTTTCATTATTTTCTCCCCAGAGACATACTCACACTACTCAGTTTCCTCAATCTTATTTCCTTGAGGTCCGTGTGTATATTACTAATAAAGAAAACCAAGAAAAGTACAAGAAGTTATTACATTTCCCATACTGTAACACTTCTTGCTGCCTCTTCCACACTCCAACCCTCTCTATCCCTTTTCATCTTTTCTCTGGGTTACATACCAAAGGTCTATCAACTTTTGCAAGAATGCATAGACCATACGTATTTTAAAACTCTGTTCATTCATTTAGTCAATAAATATTTACATACTATTGTTATTAAGGCTGTGTGTTAGAAATAATGGGGGAAAAAAAGGTAGTAGAAACAAGATAGGATCCATGAAACTCCGAAGTTTGTTCAGAATATATTTTCCATAGCTGTGCAAAATATGGTCCTAGAGACTGGGCTACAGAAGACTTTCAAGAGAGTCTGTATTTTCAAGTACTTATAATGGAAAAGCCAGAATTCTTGGTACAGACAGGCAAAGTGACTGAAGGACACTGAGGGTAAAATATTCCAACGTATTTTATCTAAAGCAGCATAGAATTAATAGTGTGCATAAGTGTTTGAGAGAATATCAAAATTTTGTTTACTGTATCAATAAAGGCCTACTGGATGAAGTAAACTTGAAACTAAATTTTTTTTTTTTTTTTTTTTTTTTTTTTTTTTTTTTTTTTTTTTTTTTTTGCGGTACATGGGCCTCTCACTGTTATGGCCTCTCCCGTTGCGGAGCACAGCCTCTGGACACGCAGGCTCAGCAGCCATGGCTCACAGGCCTAGCCGCTCCTCGGCATGTGGGATCTTCCCGGACCGGGGCACGAACCTGTGTCCCCTGAATCGGCAGGTAGACTCTTAACCACTGCGCCACCAAGGAAGCTCAAAAC
The DNA here is from genome assembly GCF_026419965.1 of Kogia breviceps. Classification (NCBI taxonomy): domain Eukaryota; kingdom Metazoa; phylum Chordata; class Mammalia; order Artiodactyla; family Physeteridae; genus Kogia; species Kogia breviceps. The sequence continues at coordinate 49,783,509 of NC_081314.1, forward strand.
TAAATTTTGGTGCCCACGAGAGATGTGTATTTTCAGAAAATAAAAGAATAACCACAGTGATTTGTACAAACATGGAAATTAGCAAATTGCATAAACAAAAAGATAAAGTATTTGCTTGGATGCAACTAAAGATATTTGCTGGGAACAGTAGTTTTCAAAGTGGGAGTTGATGAGTGAGCATATCAGAACTACCTTAGGAACTTTTTCCAACTGACTACACACTGTCTTCTCTCTTTCTTCATTTTCTGTTTGCAATAAATATTTGTTTATTATCATTCTGTGATGCCCCTTGCAGTGGAAATAAGAGTGGAGCTGTGCATGTTGCAGTTAAGATAGGCAAGGAGTAGTTTGCAGAGAAGTTCCCCAGAATTGATATCTCTACCTGCCCTTCTTTAAGACACAGCAATTTATAGAAATGTTAGTTTATTTTGTTTGAAATGCGGTAGGAGTAGTGAACGTATTATCTCAGAATGGGGTGGTCATATTTGAATTAACATAGGAAGAGAAGTGATTTATTGTCAAACTTAAGCCTGGTTCAACTAACAAATAAAACATTAGCAGCTAGATTATATGTATTGTTCAGCATTCCACACTATATCTTACCCCATTTTGAACCTTAAATTTAAATCTTTTTAAAATTTCACCTGTGCAGTGATACATTATGCAAATTTATTTGATAAAGTTGTTAGTAAATAAAATCCATATATATGTGTATATATTATATTTACATATATACAGAATATATATATTAGAATTCAGTTAAGCAATGTTCAGCTATCAGTTATCTACATTTATAAAGAGAGAAGAGTATATGATCCAAATTAAGGAGCAATTTCAATATAATTTATACTGATAAAATTCAAATCATAAATACTAATAGAGAAGAATAATATTATAGATAATGAAAATTGTTTTAAACTACATATATTTGGCTCTGGAATAGTCATAGCTCTGGGATATATTATATGACAAATTATAGTAAATTTTTAATAAATAATTATTTTATTAAATAAATATTAATAACTGGGTTGTCTTCCTTAAATAAATTCTGATATGGAGCAAATGAAAAAGTTATGTTAACATGGCCTCAAAATTAACTGTGGCATAATGAGTTATGTATTATTTGGAAAAACTACTAATTAAAAAGAAAGCGAGGACTTTTATAATTCATTTTACATGTCTGTACCATGAACTAAGCTAAATGTCTTAGTTTGCACTGTTGCCTCAGTTTATCCTTGTGATTTCTTTTGCATTAAAATTTACTTTTAACACTCTCTAACACCATACACAGAAATAAACTCAAAATGGATTAAAGATCTAAATGTAAGGCCTGATGCTACAAAACTCTTAGAGGGAAACAGGCAGAACTCTCTGATGTAAATTGCAGCAATATCTTCTTCAATCCACCTCCAAGAGTAATGAAAATAAAAACAAAAATAAACAAATGAGACCTAATTAAACTTAAAAGCTTTTGCACAGCAAAGGAAACCATAAACAAAATGAAAAGACAACCCTCAGAATGGGAGAAAATACTTGCAAATGAAGCAACCGCCGAGGGATTAATCTCCAAAATATACAAACAGCTCATGCAGCTCAATACCCAAAAAACAAACAACACAATCAAAAAATGGGCAGGAGATCTAAATGGACATTTCTCCAAAGAAGACATACAGATGGGTAAAAAGCACATGAAAAGATGCTCAACATCACTAATTATTAGAGAAATGCAAATCAAGACTACAATGAGGTATCACCTCACACCAGTCAGAAAGGTCATCATCAAAAAGTCTACAAACAATAAATGCTGGAGAGGGTGTGGAGAAAAGGGAACCCTCTTGCACTCTTGGTGGGAAAGTAAATTGGTACAACCACTATGGAGAACAATATGGAGATTCCTTAAAAAGCTAAACATAGAGCTACCATATGATCCAGCAATCCCACTCCTGGACATATATCTGGAGAAAACCATAATTCGAAAAGATGCATGCACCCCAGTGTTCATTGCAGCACTATTTACAGTAGCCAGGACATGGAAACAACTAAACGTCCATCGACAGAGGAATAGATAAAGAAGATGTGGTACGTATATACAATGGAATATTACTCAGCCATAAAAAAGAATAAAATAATACCATTTGCAGCAACATGGATGGATCTAGAATTTGTCATAGTGAGGCCAGTCAAAGAAAGACAAATATCATATGATCTCACTTATATGTGGTATCTAATAAAAGGGTACAAATGAACTTATCTACAAAACAGAAATAGAGTTACAGATGTAGAAAACAAACTTATGGTTACTGGGGGTAAGGGAGGGGAGGGATAAATTGGGAGACTGGGATTGACATATACACACAAAAAAATTACTTTTAATTATATTTGCTTTAGTTACTGTTAAGGGTTGATTTCATGTCCAATGACTATGTTAACTGATGGAAATTGAAGTGTCTTAGAATCATGCTGGAAGATATAGTGAACCTACTATGGGGTTTAATTCTTCCAAATATAGAACACTGAAAGGTTAATATGAAAGTCTAGTTCAGACTTACTCCATTAAGCCTTTATCAAATGGTCTTTAAAAAGGAAAAGCATTTTTCATTTTTTCCCTTCTCTTTCCATTGTCCTTCTTGTTGAGGAAGGTTTACTAAAGGAAAAAATGAGAGATTCATGGGCCTAATTATTCCACAGAAAGATTATTATATCTGTTAATATTTTCTTTACCCACCTCCCTTTTATTACCAGCTGGAAAAATAAAGCATCTAATAAACTGTTAATTAGAAATAAAGGAATGGATTTCACATTTGAATCCAAATCTTGTGAAGAAGAGCACAAGTAGGTAAAAAAATCCCAACTCAGTTTAATACATATAAAATGTTCAATTTAGATAGACTTTTGGGGTTTCTTTTTTTTCCTTCAAATTACAGTATATGGTTAATAGTTTACATATTGACAGAATTGTTTTATTTTAAAGTTAGTTACGGCAGGCCAAAAAAAAAAAAATAGAGACATTTTAAAATAAATTGCTTTACCACAATTCTGTAGGGAAAACTACCTTAGAATTCCAAGCAACAATATTACAGCTGAATAGTCAGAAAGTTTACATTGCAAATAAGGAAAGTCTACTGAAAATATATGGATTCCAGTAGGAAGAGGGCGTCTTAATACAAATATTTTGCATTTTAATTTTAATTTTGATTAAACCAGTACTTTGGATGCCATGTCAAAGACAAAGGGCATTTCAGAGGAGGAAAAGCAAGGCTTTGAGATTTTAAAGACAGGTTCCATATTTTTAAAGCATTTGCTAATTCTTTCAATCTCCAGAAGTGGTTCTAAATTTATTATTTTAGGTTCTGATTTTTTCACTGGACTTATAAATGATTTTACAATGAAGTGAAATACGTTTGATTATTTTCTCAGCTTAAGGTACAAGATAAGTGAATTGAACATTCTGTCATTAGGTGTGGGGATTCTCATCATTACCTGATCTTGTCTTAGCACCTAATTTGAGCTCAATGAATGTGCCCTTAGTTACAAGAATATCTTGGTACTGAGTCAGAAACAGAAGTAGAAGCAAGACTGTCAGGAATAGTGAAAGGAATAGGACCATGAGGGAGAAGAGAACTTCTTTCCATTCCTTCACATAATCAAATGACATTTTTGTTTCAGCATCTTTTTTCAGAGCTAGCTTTGCCACCCCCAGGTTAGGCAAGTTATGCTTTTGTTTTAAATTCTACCAAAATTCATTACGTAGTCTTTCATCATGCAAATAAACTCTAAACCCTCAACGTTCCTAGTAAAATTGGTCAAAAGCACAAAAGCCCTGTATTCACATATAATGCAATATTGGTAATGTGGTACCTTTCCTCATCAAGAGAATGGCCCGCTAATTATTACAGTTGAATTAAAATAAAGTACACAGGTTTGTTTGTACTGGTTATTAGCACATTCTTTTTGATGAAACTTGTTTGATTTTGATACATTTGAATACATTGCAAAGTCTATCAGTTCATTATACTACTCATAAATAAGTGGATGAACTGATACATTAAAGAAACATTTAATTAGGTATGCTGGGCCTTTTTGTCACTGGGTGTTAATGAAGAAAGCCTTCTTTTTACTAATGTTCATCTGTTTTTTAATGTTTGAAGATATTGGAGGGTTTGGGTCACACATAATTTATTATAATGCATTTCTGGCTATATATCTTTAAAGTTCACCATGACTATTATTTTCTATTAAAATTTAAAAATCATGTGAAAAATCATCTGTATCTGTGCGATAGAGAAGAAACAATACATATTCTCAAAAAATGCATGTATTATTTTCAGGAGCAAATATTATCAGAGTTAAAGAAGGTAGTCAAACTATTACCTCTTCACAACTAGCAACCCCTGGTGTACACCTGCTTTCTTATATGAAAAATCTTCCCCTTCAATTCATATAAAATCATACTAGAAGTGATCATCTCTGTTTGTTATTATTATTACTAGTATTATATATTATAAATGAAGGATGATATTAAAATAAGTAAAATAGGATGATGAATGTCTTAAATAGGTTCTTTACTTCTCTTATATTTAACTTCAAGATTGCACTTTTTCTACATACCTATTTATGAGATTAGTTTCTTTACTGTGAGGACTTGACTTAACTCACAGTTTGACTGAGATTTGTCCCCTATGACTTAAATAATAAAATGAAAAAAATTGGAAGATAAAAGACTTTTAAATTCAGAAATAGTAATTGCAGTTACTTTTTTTTTTTTTGTGGTAGGCGGGCCTCTCACTGTTGTGGTCTCTCCCTTTGCGGAGCACAGGCTCCGGACGCGCAGGCTCAGCGGCCATGGCTCACGGCCCAGCCGCTCCGCGGCATGTGGGATCTTCCCGGACCGGGGCACGAACCCGTGTCCCCTGCATCGGCAGGCGGATTCTCAACCACTGCGCCACCAGGGAAGCCCCAGAGTTACTTTTTACATGTGCATATTCCCAAAGTGAAGACTTATAATTTCACCCAGCTTCACTTGGACATAGCTACACAGAAGCAAGGAAAATAAATGCATAAAACTGAAATTGTTATATGTGAAAGAAAAAAGTCCATAATTTACATGTAAGTATAATCCAGCATAAACTATATACATGTATATACAGTGTATATACATATATAATAGTACTATATATAAACACACACATGATTGCCCAATTATAATGTGTTATTGCTCTTATTTCTTTTAAAAAGCATATAGTATATTTATTAAACAGAATACTTATATAGTGAAATTGGTGATAGTTATTTATGTTCTGTTTACCTGAATTTTCACAGTTGAGGATTTTGAGTTAAGTATAAGTTATAAACGTCTAAGCTCAAATTCAAATTGCTCAAATGACTTAAGATGAAGTCTTTTTATTACCATTTCCTCTCATATTATCTTGACTCGTTACAGTCATATGTCTTACATTTTGTGGAGCATTTTGTTAATCATTCCTTTGTCATAGCCATTTCACAAAAATGCAACATTTATTGGCTTAGACAACATAATTGCAAAAGGATAGTACTGTATGAACAATGAATTTACACTAAATGAATCAAAATAATGTGTTGCAATGGTTAATGAAAAATCCTTATGTTCTGCAATTGCATTATCAATTTTCATAATCTAAACATAAATATTCTTTGAAATAACAAGGGTTTAAAACCAATATTCCTAGGTAAGAAAAAAAAAAACTTTTCAAGCTCAGTAATTAAACTTTTCTTGTGATCTCTCTCTAAACTTTTATTTAAAATATGGTGGTCATCATCCTTATATTTTTTAGTATTTTGCAATCAGATGAAATAATACAGCTTTTTAAATAAAAACATAAAAGCATTCACATAATAATACAGTATAGAAAAATAATGTGTTAAAACTAGTACTGAATCAAACTAATATTTCACTTTCAATTATTTTCTACTCACCATCTCATAGTTAAAGGGATATTACAATACATTTTATTACTTTCAAATATTATTATTATAATTTGTAATAAAATAGCAAAGAATAATAACAAACATCTGTCAGATCTGGGTCTGCTTCAGTTTAATTGACCAGCACTATGAAGTGAATTAGTAATCTATCTTTTTCTTAAAAATAATCATTTTACTGCAGCAAAAACATAGAACAAATCCTAATCATAGGACCTATATTAATACCCATGGTACTTTAAGAAAACATATCTGGTATTATAATGTAAAGCTAACTTAAGTATTTCTAATGCACAGCTAAAATAAGTGGCCTAGCCAAGGGGGTAGAAAACTCCATGGAATAAAAATATTACCTCCTTTGATACAAAATTCCATTCTCATATAAATTTATTTTCACTAATAAATTTACTCCTAATTCAAGGGTAAAATTTATACCTATATTTCAGACAAGATAGTCTTACTTTCTATATTTAATAAATAAAATATAAACATAATTATCAAATTATAATTTGATATGGTTTATGGACACTCCATTTTTCAAATGTCAAAAGCTCCAGATTGTTAGGAATTGTACTTTAGTCTGATAATACGCCATGTTATGAATGTATGCACAGTTATTAAGGAAATGGTAAGTATCTAGCTTGGCACTTTGAATTTTTATTATGCACATCTTTCTACTATTCATCAAAATATTTGATTAGAAGGAATGGGGACATGATAAATAACTAGCTTAGAGGGACTTCATAAATCTGATATTAAAACACTTAAAGTTTAATACTTTCTGTGCTTCAAAAAAAAAAAAGACTTCAGGTGAAGGAGAGATGATTAGTAAAAACAAGGAAAGTGAGATAACTATGAAAAAGATGACTTATGGGAAAGTAAAAAGAAAATAAGTAACAAAGAAGGGGCTTCCCTGGTGGCGCAGTGGTTGGGAGTCCTGCCAATTCAGGGGACGCGGGTTTGTGCCCCAGTCCGTGAGGATCCCGCATGCCGCGGATCGGCTGGACCCGTGGGCCATGGCCGCTGGGCCTGTGCGTCCGGAGCATGTGCTCTGCAATGGGAGAGGCCACAGCAGTGAGAGGCCCGTGTACTGAAAAGAAAAAAAAAAAAAAAAAAAAAAAAGAAGAATGACACCTATTTAATAGTGGGTCTGATCCTCTTGCATTAGAAGAGTTGCATTTCAATATTGTATATAGAGAAATAGTGAATCATGTCCATGGGCTTTTCTTCATCTGAACTAATTCCAAAATATACTTAAAATAATGGAGGACAAAAGGTTTAGGTATAATGTACCAAATGCAAGGTAGCCCTGAAAAGTTCCATTTCATATTGATATACTTGTGTTTTTTATTTTATGCATATCTATGTTATTACCCAAATATAATTAATCAAGAGATATATAAATAGGTTACTCTAGACATTCATGGGTTTTTTTTTTTTCTTTTTAAATACAATGCCTTAGTTTTCTATCAGTTATGGAGTTTTAGAAGCCACTAGTCTCCTTTTTTATGGAAAAAACGTGATGTAAGGCATCAGTGACTTGTAGTGAGTTACATTCAAAGCATAATAATAATTTCTACTAAGGGCAACTTGAGGAAACACTAGCAGAGAACACTGGCCTCACTGCATAATTCTGCAGCTACAGGTTCTATGAATCTCTGGATCTCTGCTGTCCTCTACTGGCCTGATGAGATAAGTGCCTGCCTCAAAGCTCTCGAATTTCTTTTGTATCAGTTTAGTTTCCTCCACAAACAACATACTGGCACCTTAAAAATCCGATTTTCTTTGGTTTCGCTCACATGTAAATGGATCATAACTTGGATTATTGTCAGGTTAATTTTTCAACATATTTTAGTGTCATACAGAAAGAAAAACTCTTTCAGCATCCTGTCTTTGTTCAAGAATGTTTGGGGCCGGTTGCAGTTAGTGGTTGGGAAAAAAAAGTAGCTAAAATATAACAGTGACAACAAATAACAGAATTCTGACAAAATGGCTCCAAGGCCTTATATTTTTATTGGTTGGTGTGTGTGTGTGTGTGTAAGTAATTTTAGTGTGAGTTTTAAAAGAGTATAGCAATTTCACTTTCCTTTTCCTTTATTATGTCTTTAACTATCATACAATCATGGATCCTTGATCATCTCCTCCAAATTAATCCTGTACTTCTTAGCAATATAGTTACTGTGTTTTCTCCCAATTGCATCCTGCCTAGGAAAAATGATGTGTCATTGGAGTACTAAGTTTGAAATTCATAATCCAAGAGAAAGAGGTGAACTATATAAATCAGATTTTTTTAATGTCCCACTTATATCCTGGCATGGGATGGGCATGATGGGTTATAAGATTTATCAATATCACAGTGCATCAAACTTGTTAATAAACTAGCTTTCTGTATAAGAAGTAAAAGAAAGTTTTTTTAAAAAAATGGGAGCATGAAAGGCATGGCATAGCTGGAATTTAAGGTTCAAGCTTTGTATCCTCTATATATAATGTATTATGTTTTTCAAAAACTTTTTATTAGGAAAGCTATACCAGACGCATAATCACTATACAATGATTAAACATTACCTTTACAATTTATAATCACTGAAATTACAGAATAAATATATGCACATTTCTTTTGAATCTTTGTGTGTGAGAGAGAAAACATTAAAAGTGCTTCCTACAAAGCTGTTAGTGATATATACCCAGTTGCTTTTTTATGTTTTTTATATTTTATATATATATATGTATATATATATATATATATATAAGAAAGTGCAGATGTTCTCCAAAAAATCTTGGCATCAGGATGAAGTGTCACAAAGAAGGTGTTCATCCTAGGTGACTGCCTACGGCTGTTAAACCACCAGGCCTCCACTTCAGTTGGCTCCATCCTGGAAGATGACTTTTCCCAGGGCGGAGGAGAGACGCTGTGAGCTGTACACTAGGGGTGAAGGGAAGATGAAGCTATGGAGAGGATAGGAATGGATCGAACCCGAACTAATTAGATTGGGTTGAACAGGAGTGGGGGGGTGTTAGTGTGTGCGTGTGTGCGTGTGTGTGTGTGTGTATGTACCTACACCAGAAGGAAGAGGCTGCAGGTGTAGGGACCTACGTGCAGAGATTTGCGTGTGGGTATGTATGTAAGAGAAAAATGAGTGGGTGAGAACGTTCGAGCAAGACCCGCCCCCTCCCTCCCTGCCTTGCAGTTTCCAGGCATGCAGCAAACTGCAGTATTAATACATGTACAGAATCTGTGCCATGAGGGCAAGAGGAACGAAAGCCACAAATGTCAATTTGTTTTCCCCCCTCCCTGTCAAAACAAAACTACAACTAAAAACAAAAGTTACTGAAAAGAAAAAGACACATTGAATTTTACTTAATTAGGATCAATACAACGATCCCTAATATTACCTTACACATGGCACAGTCAAAGTCTCAAGTTTCAGTATAAAAAAATAATAACATTTGCTGGCAAAAGTCTGCGAAGGCACTTCATTGATTAATGATCTGAGTATGGCCCTTCCTCCGAATCACATCTGAGTGGGGAGAGCATACATCTGTATTTTCTAGTTATCATGCGGTTTCAGTTCTGTTCAGGGAAGGGAAGTTTGTGAGAATGGAGTTATTGGGACAAGTATAAAGGGAGCAAGGGATATATTTTTTCTTTTTATTTTCTTTTGAAAAAAAAGCACTAATTTATTTTTCTTTTTCTGTTAGAACCTATATGTTGTCTTCTCCAGGACTTCGAGGTAATCCGGCTTGGTTTGAAGTTTGGCCCTTAACTCGAGGTAATCACTTTTTTGGGTTTGGTGGTCTGTGAAGCCCTTTCCAGCCGAGAAGAGAAGGGTTTCTTTGAGCCTGGCGTCCTGCTGTAAGTCTGGGTATTGCATGCCAGGAGGGTGGACGTGCAGTTCCTTTAATTTGGGCACTGTGCCATAGAGACAGTCCACAAACCCCACTGTGCAGGGGGCTGGTGGTGGCCTCTCTCGGTCTAGTAGCGTACTGCCACCACCACAGCCTCCCCCAGGCGGAAACAGCACCACCCCACCATTCTTCTCATGGCGACGGAACCCAGCCAAGTCTCCCCCAGTTCCCGCAGCTACCCCTGACACCCCACCAGCAGCTGGGTGGTGAGGCTGAGGGTGATGATGGTTCATGGTCACTATGGTGTTGAGCTGGGAGCTGGACACTGCCAAGGCCCACTCCTTTTCTTTTTCTAGCAATGTCCGGTAGTTGCTGTGGTTCTCCTTGGGTGTCTCAGCAAACTGCTCACTTCCTAGGAGAACCTCCCCTATTCCTGGGGGTTGTGTCCCAGGAGTCCCGCGTTCTGCACACCCTGTCTCCTGGACTGATGAAACGGCCACCTCCTCCTCCTCGCGAGGCTTGTAGATGGGGTTATTGCACATCTGAGTAACAGGGTGGGGTATGTACTCGTATACATGACCTACAGGAGGGGCCTTCTCTGGGGAAGAAATAGCCGGTCGTCCCCCACCTCCACTTCCACCTCCACCACCTCCACCATCCTCGAAAAGCCGGTGGCATTGCATCTGGATGCCAGTGAGGTCCACGCCTTCCTGCCGCTTGCTTCTAAAGGGCAGCTTCTTCCGGCGCCGTCGGAGGACATAGGCAAAGAGGCCTGCCGCAACGAAGACTGCTGAAAAAAACAGAACCAGTAGGCTGAGAATCAACACAGAAAGTGGCACAGGACCCCCAGGGGGAGAGAATTCATAAGGTGATGCACTCGTTGGCCCCCCAGCAAGGTGAGAATCTCCAGGCTGAGCTGGGGATGCTCCAGCTGGTGCAATGTGCAGCATCTCTGGGCAGAGAACTTCCAGCTCGATAGTGCGCACGTCACGGTGGGTGAGGTTCTCGGGGCTCCTGCACAGGACATCACCCACCACACTGACTGAGCTGATGGTTTCAATCCACTGTTTGAAGGGAACCAGGTCACAGGTACAGTCCCAAGGATTCTCATTGAGGTCTATCTGGACAATGGCGTTCAAGTGTTCTAGGACACCAGCCACAGGAAGGTAGAGGAAGTAGTTCTTCCTCAAGTTGAGCCGAGCCAGAGATGTGCCTGCAAAAGCATCTGTTGGCAGGGTTCTCAGCAAGTTATTGTTGAGGAATAGCAGCTTCAAGTTGGGCATGAGGCTGAAGGCCGCAGGCTGGATTTCCCGGATGACATTGAACTCAAAATACAAGTAGTGCAGACTCTGTAGGCCTCGGAACATGCCTGGTGTCAGCTTCTCGATATCGTTGCCATTGAGAAAGAGGCTCTTTAGGTTAGGCAGGTTGATGAAAGCCCCATCCTGGACGTAAGAAATACGATTATTCCCTAGATGTAAGAGATCCAAGGAAGAGAAATTCCAAAAATCAGAACGGTATATTTTCTGAATCAGATTGCTGCTCAGATACAGTTTCTTAGCATTCAGTGGCCTTGGAAGAAGTTCAGAAATGTTATTAAATCCTCGCTCTTTGCAGTTGACAGTCAAGCCAAGGTCATTGATGTGCAAATTACAGGTACACCCAGTAGGGCATATAATGGGAATGGGTGGTCTTGTCTGGTAAGGAGCAATGGGAGGTTGGTTTGGACCAGGGTATAAAGCTTGGGATGTGGAGGGTGGCCTTGGTGTTCGAGGTTGTTTGGTGGGTTTGGGCTGTTTATTTGAGGACTTGTATTCAACAGAAGAAGCAGTAAAATGGACAGAGGACAGCATTGAGGAAGGCTTAGTTGGCCATGCATTTTCCTTGCTTGACGACAAGTGGGGAATTCCCAAACTAGCCTCCACCTCAGAGTCAGACAACAAGGGACAGAGTTCTGCCTTCCTGATTTCTCTCAGGTCCTTTCCATGGAAATGGAAAGGAGTCTCGCAGGTGATGTCTCCCACCAGGGCAGTGTAAGGAATGCGTTCCAGCCAACTCTTCAATTGCACAATTTCACATGTACAGTTCCAGGGATTTTCTTCTAGCTGGAGCTCCATCAGGCTTCTGCCAATGTGATCTAGCATTCCTCGGTAGAAGAGAACTTTTAACCTGTTTCCACGTAGGTCCAAGTGGGTTAAGGATACAGCCTTAAATAAATTGGTTGGAAGCATGGGGATGAGATTATCATTTAAAATCAGAACTCTCAGTTTACTTAGGTTCCGAAATGCCCCACTCTCAATACGTTTAATGACATTGTAATCTGCCTGCAGATATTCCAGACTTTCCAAGCCAAGGAAGGTGTCATTTCTGAAGATGTCTAGTTTGTTCTCGTGTAGATATAGCCTCTTTAAAATCTTAAGACCATTGAAAGCTCCCATTTGAATGTCCTGCAATGCATTGTTCCCAAGGTTAATCGACACAGCATTATTCAAATGAAGAAAACTGTTGGTGTACAATTTCCTCATTGAATTCCTCTGCAGATATAGTTTAAAAGGTCTTGACCAGAACTCAGCAATCTGACTAATATTTGTAAATCCTTTGCTGTCACAATGTATATGAAAGAGGCTCTCTTTCACTTCACAGTAGCATGGATCAAAACAGGGCTCATCTATTTCCTCTGAGTCCTCTATCAGGGGAATCGGGGTAGTCCATCCTAAAGCAATTGTGCTTAGAAGAATTATCCACAACATCCTCCCTCTGTGAAGCAGCTCAGCTATAGAAGGTTTCATCGTTCGCGGTTGATTACAAAACTGCAACAGAAATAAAGATGCAGATTTTTAGCTTTTAGTCATATGCTCTATTCTAATTGTCTCATACATGTGGGGCTTTTTAAGAGTGATATAAAAACTTTAGTAATTGTTGAACTGACAGTCAAAATAACCTATCAACATGCTTAATATGTCCTATATCCTAAAATTAGGAGACTGAAATATTGTACCATGTGATGACATTTTCCTGAATCAAGCCATATTTGGTAAAGGGCATATCATGAAATCAAAAGCAGCCTTCATTGCTTCTTATAGCAAGCAAGGAAACTGCATACAGTGATTCCTTTTACGGATAGGCAGATTCAGTAATAATGGCAATCATTTGGCCATTACACCTGTTTGCCTGTTAAAAATCATATTGATATCAGAGGTGCCTATTATGGATCTGATTGAAACTCTGATGGAAGAAAGTGTTCTTTAAACTCTGGGTTTCTATTCATAAAAAGGCATGGCATACCCCAAAGTTATTAAAGAGTATGATAAATTATGAGCCCATTGACCAGTATCAGATGTTGAGATGTATAAGATGATTGGTATCTCAGGAAAACCTAAGATTTCTCTTAAGAAATGAGCACAATATGCTTAATTATAGTGCATGCTCAGTAACACACTATACCCCAACCCCTTTTGCCCAAACAGATCATTAACATCTCCTTTAATTAAATGATTTCTACATATGTGTATCATTTTGGTCGTTTAAATTCTTTAAGGGTGATTAGCCTTTCTAAAGAACAAGCCCATGCAATTGTCAGAGCTAAAGATAGTGACAGCTAAAGGATGCTGAGCCTGGGAGTGTCTGTATTAAAACACTTTCAGAGCTTAGTTTGGAATGTATATCTGTGCCTTTGAGATCTACTGAGAAACCCTGCAAAAAGATGGAATGGCAGGTGGTTGGCTAGAGGAGAGTTGGGTAGTTAAAGGCAGGAAAGAGTGGAAACCTGGATTCTTACCTGCTGATAGATGATCTATCAGATGAAATACATTTCAAAGAAAGACATCGTTCTTTTCCCATCAGAAGAAACAAATACAGTGCACTATTCTAATAATACAGAGACTTACTCTTTGGTTCTCTTTCCTTGCCTAATATCATCAGTATATGAAAATACATACATAAATAAATTATAATAATGCAGTTTTATTAGATTACCCTTTCTGAGTCACTGAAATAACAGTCAAAATCGAATTGTTTTTAATCAATAAAAATAAACGAATTTTTAGCATATATTTTCTTTCCACACAGATGCATCCATTAAGGAAATATTTTGTCAACCCTCTAACTTCAAACACAATGGTATAATTTACAGAGAGAGTGAAAAGAATAAATCTCCGCACTCAACTTGCATATGATGTACACAGCTGTAAGGAAAGGAGAACCCGTAAGGAAGCAAAGAGAAATTTGCCTCAGGCATGCAATACTCAATTTTTGGAAACAATTAAATGAAAAAAGAGAGAAGGCAGATGAGGCTACATTGCAGTATCGGTTAGTCTTCCCTGTATCCCTTTTAAAATATTAAAATCTACTTAAGTTATTTCCTTTTCACCATTCTTTTTTAAAAATGCTTTTTCTTGTTTTTGAGGTCCTTGAGATTTAGACAAGAAAGGCTCCAGATGTCTTTGACTTACCTATTTTGCAGGATTTTTTTTTTTTTTTTTTTTTTTAGCATTGAACATCGGGGGAGGAAAAAAAGAAAAAGCTTGAGTTTAAGGATTCTCTCTCTCCCTCTCCCTTCCTTCCTTTTGCTGAAGCTGAAGGCAAGGGAGTTGGGGGGTGGGGGGAGACCAAGGGAAAAAAATAAAAGGCAGCAAGCTTGAGACGTGCTGGGAATGCAATGGGCCTTTCAATGGGTTTCTTTAGAATGCAGAACTGCCGCTTGGAACACTCAACAGAGGAGGGAGAAGGGCTGCTGCAGGCTTCCAGCTTCGCTGCCGCCGCTGCTGCTGCCACCGCCGTAGCTTCTCTTCCTGGGTACCGGCAGCACATCATTGGGCATCCTTGGAAGGAGGGCGGGAGGAAGGCAGGGAGGAAGGCAGGCTCAATCACGGTGCAGAATCTCGGACTTCTCTTGCGCTGGATTTTTTTTTTTTTTCTTTTTTTAATATGTGCTGTAACCCTGGATCCGGCTTTCCACGTCACCAAAATGAGCTCCAAGAAGGGGAACGCGCTTAGCATGGGGTCGGGCGCGAGCACTAGGAAGCCGTGACTATACAGTTTGTGTGTGAGTGTGTGTGTGTGTGTGTGTGTGTGTGTATGTGTGTGTGTGTGTTTAAGGGGAGAGAAAAGAAGTGAAGGGGTCAAAATGACAAATTGTCAGAATAAAATAAGAAGGAAGAAGAGATCAACCAAGGGGAAACGTTCCTTTGGTTGGGACTGGGGGAGGGGTGTAGGCATGTTTTAATTTATTTTAACTCTAAAGGAAACCATTGCTTGACTAGTTTGCTCCTCTAGTTCCCAAAATCTCCACTCTCTAGTGTAGACAGTTTGAAAAGTAAGACTGTCCTTCGGAATTATCCTTTTCACAGCACACACTTCCCTCCAAAGACTGGGATAAAGGGAAATTCAGGTCTCCATAGCAGAAGACCTGAATCTAGCTGATTCTGCTTGAATGTCCTGAGTAAGAGCTCAGGCAGCCTGAGCGACTTGGACCGAGTTTCTCCTGCATTTTGCTTCGATCTCTTTGCACCAGGAATCCTTTTGTTGTACTGCACCTCAAAGCCTTCGATTCCCCCTGGATTCAACAGCTATGTGTTTGCTGCCACCTCTTTAAAAACAGAGATAAACCAATGCTCTGGAAGGATACGCAGACCACTTGGGTAACAATGACACATTTCACTTCTTACACAGGGAAAGACCTCGAGGGGATAGGGGGCAGCATTTCAGGGTTTAGATTCTTTCTTTTCTTTCCTACCACCACCCCCCCCCCGCCCCACCAAATATTTCTCCGTGATATTTTCGGCAAAGGGATGGTAGAGAGTCCTGAGGGTGGGGATGATTGAGGGAAGACATTTCAGTGAAGAGGAGCCACCAGACCAGAGCTCACAAGAATCCTCTAAGAGGCGTTTTTAAAGGCTCACCTGATGGTTCTACAGTCCTACCTGCTGGGAGGAAATGCACCTTAGTAGAGAAGCTGGAGAGAGGCAAGTGTGCAGCAAAGGAGTCAGCGGGAACTGTGCCTCCACAATATCGCCCCCCAGCCCCTCAACACACGCCAATCCTGTCACCAACTCATGGGGAAGGGAGGGACTTTCTGGTCGCTAAAGAACTGGACTCACTTGCCCAAGGGCTCAAAGTTAGACCGTAGAGCTGATTGTTTTTTAAAGCGCTTTATACAAAACCCAACTTATGTATCAGTTTCTTACCGTTCTAAATATATATAAATCACCTAACTCAACAAAACGTTGCTTAAGAGTCAGTCACCAGATATTTGCATGGTATTTTGCATTAGAAATGACCGCACCTGTGTCTGCCACTTCACAGTAGCTGTCAGAGACTAAGTAAGCAGGCCGGCAGGATTCTCTAACATTCCACACCCTTAACATTCCAGACCCACCCTATTTCTCCGGGTCTCAACCGAGAAGCAGACCAACACTAACAGTCTGAGCTCAGAACGAGAGCAGTCCCTTCTCCTTCACCATTCCCCCCCCCCCACCGGCCCCCACACACCACCTTCTGTACCCAACGTGCAGAGACGGTGACTGTTTCAAGGATCTTATCGGAACCCAAGATGCGATGGAATCGATGGGTAATCGGGAGGCTTCCCAGTGACAGTAAATGGCCCCCTTGGCAATCATTCTCTGTTCTCTCTTGAACTACAACCCCCTAAATTCTTGATCTGGGACATGTCCAATAGGCTATTTCACCATTTTCCTTTCCTTTATCTCAGTTTAGGGTGTCTAAGCTATAGGAACAGCTCTAAAAGTTAGGGGATGAAGGGCTCTGGAGCCCGGATTCCGACCGCTTTCTGCTGAGAGCGCCCGGGCATCATTTGTCCACAGGGAGGACAAGAAGCCCTTTCTCCCCATTGTACCCCCTCCCACCTCCCCCTCCTCTTTGCTGGATCTCCGAGCCCACTAATCTCTCCATATCTAAGATTAAATATTCCAATATGGAAGCAAAATGATCTTCCCTAGAACAAATAATTAAAATGCTGCATCATTCATTTTCTGTAAAGCCCTGAGCTTTCCAGAGGTCCTTTTCTAATCTATCGCCGGGCGAAACGCACAATGGGTCTGTTTAGAAATGGAAAATGATTAAAAGCTCAAGCCATTTTCCTTCTATCCTTTACAACACGAGCGATCCGCTGGGGGAGGGGCCCTTCGCTCCACCACCTGGCCTATTTATTGGAGTTACTTACTATTTACTCCCCCAAGAAAAGGGGTCCGAGGGTATGTTGGTCTCCAGTACCACTCTTTCTATCATCGTCCTTACAGCTAAATATCCAGTTCAAAACTACAACCTTCTAGCACCTGTGAGCTTATAGGAGCCACCGCGGCCAAACTATATGCTCTACAAAGAACATCCTTACACGCGAGAATACTGGTTTCAATTAGGCAAAGTAGGAAAGGATGGCGGTGAGTACCTATCCGTGCAGAGCGCTCTCGATCTCCGAGGTTTACTCCGAGGGGCTTCCCAGCGAGAGGTGCAAACTCTCTGGGAGGCTGAATTGTATCCATCATGCAGTAGCCTGCAGTTTCTCCTCCTCAGGCACCAACTTTCAGAAAGGCCACCAAATCACGCTTGTAATCCTTTTAAGTGCTTCCACCTTTGCGACTTGCAGGGAAATGGTCGCTGCATACCAATGTGAAAGCCGGGCGCACACCTAGCGCGGCAGTGCCAGTGACAGGCAGCTCCCGACCGCAGCTCTACATACCCTCGATGGCAAGCAGTGAGTGTCCCAGGACTGGGCTCTTTGTTTTCAGATCTCGGTGCTCTCGATTCAGTGGCGAGCTTCGCGGTCCCCGAAAGCCCTGGCTCGCTCTCTGGGTTTTTTTTTTGTTTGTTTTGTTTTTTTTTTCTCTTGCTTCCTGAAAGGTTGTCACTCACGGCGCAATCCCTTCGCGAGGCCTTCTTCCTTAGGGAGAGCTGGAACTAGACCTTGCCTTCTCCGGGTGTCTTTGCTCTTGACCCTTTGAGTAGGTGGGAGTGGGGCTGGGTGCTGTGTAGATGAGAGAAGAGGGTGGGGAGGAGTGGGAAGGAGGCTGGAAGGGGGTGACCGGATCCCAGATCCCAGCATTGGCCAGACAGCGAAGGTGGTGGCGGTGGGGGGAGGAGAGAAAAGCAGAGATGGAATACGAATACGACAGTACGGCTGTACACACCAAATTCGACTTGAATTTGGGTGATCTCGGGCAAAGCACCAAGGTGAAGCGATCCGGTTGGCAGAGAGTGAGCCCCCTGACAGCTCACCATTCAAGCACCCTCACTTCTGGAGCGGGGTGCGGCGGGGGGGTGGGGAGCGGGAAGGAGACCGCGGAACGTTTCAGGCGAAGGAGACGCTCTCGGCAGCGGCATCATTTATGACTGACCTGCTTTAAAAGTGCCACTTTAATGGCCTGGGAAATAACTAAAATCGGATTACACGTTACTTACCAACGTCTGCACCCAAACTGGGAGCGCCAGGTCGAGTGTTAGGAGGCAATATAACAAACGCCAGGCTGGAACCCGAATGCAAATCCATCAGCCGTCCCCAAATCGCGCAGAGAGGGAGCGGCACTCGGGAGCCCCAGATCAACCCATCGCCGGAGCCTCAGCCAGCTTGTCCCCCCAGCACCCCCCGGCTCCTCCTCCGCTCCAACTGTGTAAATCAGCCGCCGCAGTCCTCTCGCCGCGCATCGCAGGCAAATCCCTGCTTAGGAAGCAAGTGATATTCATCCTCTCTCTCCCTCTCCCTCTCCTTCTCTCTCTCTCTCTCTCTCTCTCTCTCTGTCTCTCTTGGTCACAATCTGCCAGCTCTACAAAGAAAACCCCTGTAAATTTTAGTGACAGGAAGTCAGCATTCTGTATCTGTGGATTGATTTTAACTTTTATTTGCAAATGAGAGATGGTTGTTTGGCAAATTACAGCCCAGGCCTGAGGGGTTGGGGGTGATCCAATTAATAGCATCTGACCTGTATCGGTGGGCTGTATTGCTAAACGCCTCCTAGAAGCAGTTTCTAAGTTATTTGCAGTAGCCTCCCACCTTCATGATACATAGGTGACAGTTTGAAAGTACACGTATTTCCTCATCTGTTTATTTTACACCTGCTAAGAGGGAGGAAAAAACTGTGGGGTGAAGGGAGGTGGGGGCATTTGATGGAGATATTCTGGGTAGTAGTGACAACTTAAATAAGGACACTTGAACAGTTGTTGCACCTGTGTGAAAGTATTATTGCAACATTATATACCAACTGGAGGCGACAATTACCCCCACTGCAGAATACTAATGCAGTCACTTAGTGCTCCATTCAATCTGCAGTGTAAACCAACGCAGTTCTTTTTAATAGATCCCGTTCATCAGAGACTGGTGTTGGAGAGAAGGCAGTCTTCCACTAGCTCCCAAACTGAATAGGAGGTAGTCTGGGGAATCATCTCTATCTCTTACCATTCATTCCCTCCTGAAGTGAATGCAATAAATTGTCCAAGGCAAGGGAAGTTGTGTAGCTATTATAATTGCAGATGTAAAATGAACTCACCCTATTTTCAAAAGCTTTCAAAGGAACTCTAACTCAACACTTGCAAAGAGACAGTATTTTTACATATGAAAATCTCTGAGAAGCAGGCCTAGAGATATGATTTTAGCCTTTATTTAATGGATTCTATATACTGTGTTATAACATTGTTACTCTTTATTGTATACATATAATATGACAAGTCTAGTGTCCATATAACCTTCATTGAAGGAGAGACAGGTATGGATCTGGTTACAGTGAAAACTAGAGGCCTGTAGAATTTTTTGGAATATATATACATATACACATACACACATATATGCCAAATTTAGTATAGCAACTGTATTGGTTATGCATAAAGTGTGAGTTTATATTGCTTTTTAAAAATAACATACTTACAATGTTTCAATTTTTTCTCCAAAATACTCAGTTTCCTTTAAAACTACTTAGATTAACAAGATATCTACAGGAACCAAGGAAGTGATAAAAGTACCATGATATCAAAACCTATTCCTTTAAATATAGCTTTGCACATCTACTGGCATGAATTCCAAATACTTTCTTCAGTATTTTCTTGGAAAATAAACGCTTCCATATGAATTTTACATATGTGAAAACGTGGATATGAAAAGAACATTTGTCTCAGGTTTTTCACCCATTAGGTCTTCAAATTCACTTTTAAAGAACTATATCCAGGAAAGGTTGCAAAAAATATCCATTCCTATAACAAATCGGTCCGATTTAGGAGAAACCTAGCTACATCAGTAAGCTGATGAGTCAAAGACATGTTTCTGGCCTTTTCAGGTGGTTGCTCAATTTGAGGAGAATCACTCCTGAGTACACCATATTCTATGTGGGCAGGTGTGAAATCACACACACGCCCCTGAGCTTCAGGGCTGGAGGATATTAGAGAGTAACCCTGGAAGACATCAGGTAACATCATTCCTAAAATAGCTGAATCTCTTTAACTTTTGGAACTTTTTTTCATTTTATTTGATTTTCAAGGTTATTTGTTGATGAGAGAACTCTGAATATGTTAATACATTTATTCTGAATAGATGTTGGTATGGCTTGATGTACTGGGGAGCTACAGAAGATTGAATAGTTAGGATGGGTTGTTAGTGTTAAGAGTACTTCCAACACAAATATTTCAGGCCAGATAAAAATATTGTAGGGTAAGTGATTGTGATGGGCCTTGGAGTGATTCTATGTTGTGACTTTGTAATGCATTCTGTGAAGGCATTTATATGTCCATAGTTTTATTTTAAGCACACACAAATTTACATAGTAAAAAAGAAGAACTCTTGTGAAAAAAACTGTTCTTTATTAATAATGGGTAAAAGGAAAATACAGATATAACATACAAAATGTAATTGTCAGTTCAATAAAAACTAAATGTTTATATTGCTGATTGACATATATTTTTGGTTACAAAGACTTTACAGTACTTCACAGCTTCCTTTTTACTACTGTGACATTTTCCAGAGAAGGACAAGGGTATTAAAATGAATAAAGTAGGCATATTTCTCTTGTCTAGCATATGTTTTACTCACTCTGGTTTAAATGAAATAAATATATCTTTTGAAGGATTTAAAACTAATTGAAGTAGTGTTAGTGAGTTTGTTGTATAATGGAGCAACCATCCAAGAAAGTTTCAAACTGCAGCAATTTATGATTATATATGGCATATCTAAGTCATCTTTATATTGTATTCATTTGTTTTTAACAATTGCACAAGCATCATGATGCCTGCCTCTTTTTTTTTCTTTGTGCATTCCAAATAATTTTCAGGCCAACAAACTACATATTTGATAATTATCAAAAAGCTAATTGTATCCTCATTCCATCAACTTTTTATACCACTGTTGAAACAATTGAAAATATAGTTACTCGGACACACAATTTTTTAAATGGGAATTTAGCCTGCAGGAAAAAAAATAGGCAAATAAAAGTATGATAAAACATTAAATATTTTTAGTTTTGTTCTATTGAGCTTGTTAGTGTTTATTGTAAGAATTCATAGGATTGAACAATTGATACTGAGGATTACGTACTTACATAAATGTTTATTTGTATAGATCTTCCTAAACCTCCATAGAAAAAACATGTTTGAAACATTTTATACCATGTAGAAAAAGTTCCAAAGCATTGGTAACTTTTTACAAAAGCATCTTGTAAAATATAGTGAATCAACATAGATTTGTAATGTTAGCTGCATTATCATTATAACTGACAAGCTATAAATATGGAGTAGTTCCAAGATATTCAACTAGACATTGATCTTTTCTATACTGTTTCACTAAAGATTTAGAAACATTTCATAGGCATCCACTAAATGAAATCTCAGTTTATTTTTGAAGTAAACACATCTTTTAATCTCAAATATAAACTATTTTAGGACTCCCAGAGTTAACCTTTCAATATGAACAAACTTCCACATTTTTATTTGTAGTCTGGATTAAGCATAGAAAGCTGTTGTTTCTTTTATAAGATATTTTCTAAATGTATTTGGAGTTAACAGATTGTAGGTATTAAGATTAAAACTACTGAGAGACAAAAAAAAATCCTGAAGGGACCAAATTAAGGGGAAATTAATCAAATATATTTGTTGAAATGAATTAAACTGTTGAATAATACATCAGGAAACTAACAATAAGTGTTATATGTAATGGAAAGAGATAACTCATGTAAGTTTTAGCAGTGAAGAAAGTTTTTAAAAAAAATATATGATGAGAGAAGAGAATAAGAATAATTTTATAGCATTATAGAATCTCAGAATTACACAGGACTTGAAAGTTTATCTTGTCTCACCGATTATGTGATATTCAAATTCCTACTTCACTATCCCTTGCCAAGTTGTTATCTAGGCTATGCTTTAATATCGCCACTATGATGTGGATCATAGTACATTTCAGAGCAGCCCATTTTATTTTTGGACAAATCTAATCAATAGAAAAATGTTTAAGCAAACTGAAAAGAAAACGTTTTCTTCTACTTCCCATTAATTTGTATTAGTTACCCCTTGAGGATTTGTTTAAAAATCTAAGGTGATAAACTTCCTACTTATTTGAGTTAGGTTTATATTTATTCAGAAAAACTCACCTGGCAGGTAAAAATGCAAAACCAATCTTCAAGAGATGAGTTAGAGCTAGAAAAGAGGTCAGTTAAATTGATGTGATAATTGAAGCCATGAAACTATAGAATTTGTGATAACTACTAAAGGGACAAGATGTTAGATGTTAGTAGTTATTTCTGAAATGTTCAAAATATTTAAACTAATTTTCGTAGAAATCTCCATGGGACCACATTTGAAGTTCTATATGTGTCCTCGGTCTACTAATTTAAAATCAACTACAGCATCATAGAGGGATAGTATTGGCATCAGCTAAGGAAGCCAGAGAGCCTAAACAATACATGTAGATGTTTATAAGTCAAATAAAATTTCCCCTGGTCTATGAATTTTTGAAATCTATTTGAGAATGTGAATATGAAGTGAATATTTATAAATGAGGCTGATTTCAATATAAGCCTGCTGAAAAAGGTTTTCCCCACCAACTATGGGACAAGACAAAAGGCTTTAATATGATCATGTGCTCAAAATCACAGATAATGGAAATCTTATGTAGAACCTTGCATTTTAGGGATAAAATGAGAATGTTATGATACACTGAATATATATAAATGTTAGTAATTCCTAAAGTGACTTAAATCCCCCAAAATTGTTTCTTTCAATTTGGCTGTCTCCCCTATATCACTCTGCTGAGTTACTTAGCCATATAGCTTCTTTTAGCTTTTATGTTCTATCTAAATCTCCCTTCACATTTCTGTTGTTAATCAATGTTTAGTGAGTCCTGTAACTTTAACTCTGTTTTTGATTATTAAAATTGATGTCGTCTGTGTGTGTGTGTGTGTGTGTGTGCTCACATTTGGACATCTCAAAGTATATATGATTCCATGGGTGCCAATTTTCTCCCATCATATCCAACAACATTCTCTTCTTTCACAGGTGAATGGTCTGAATTTCATTTCTTCTGATGGTTGTGTTTTTAAGAATTTGGTGAGTGGGAAAATGTTTATTATAAATGTTATTTTTAGCAAATGCTTTAATAATAAGAAGAAAAAATTTGATAAACATAGGTGGCATAGCTAAGATACCATTCACTGTTTTTTCATGATGACAAAATTATCAAACAATGTGGAACCTATGATGCTATACATTTACCCCCTCTATAAAATGTCATTAAATACCCTCTAGAAAGCTTCACCAAAAATAAAAATAAAAGATTAATGTTTGCATATTTAAGCATGTATTTTAATGTTGCACCCTTAATATTTTCAAAGGATAATCTGACCTAAAACTAATTTTCTTATTCTTGTTTTAATTGAATATTTTATTGAAAGGGTAGTGGTAAAATGTCTCATGTGATTAACACAGTGACAGTGTGTTTGCTAACAGCCCTACCTCCCTCCCATTTTAAAATACTTTATGATTAATTTTGTAAAATTTCATTTGAAATGCCATGAAAAGTAGCCAAAATATGTCTACACATATACAAATGATGTATATTTGTGTGTGTTTCTGTATTTGTGTGAGTTAGAAGGATGCAAAATTGGAAATTAATGGATTCCTTATAAAATCTTTAATTGTTTTGTCTCTAAATTTATCTCTAAAGGGGCAGACATACCTAGTTTCAAAGATTCTATAGTATAACAAACAAAATCGTTATCCATAAGATATTAAAATTCAGATATATCCTAAATACATTTTTATTGGTATTAGACGGTAAGATTCATAGTGTTAAAAACCCTTGAAACACTCATGTCACAAAGGATCAGACAGATAATTTTTAGGAACTGACCTTTCCCTATGGGCTTAAGCCAATGCCCTGAAAAAATAACTTTGTTCAACAATTTAATGGCTGACATTACCTCCCCCTGTGCAAGCACTTTCTATCATTTATAAAAAGGTAACATGCTTTTAAAATACTAATACCTTTTAGTTCTTATGCTGAAATATATAAAAATTCAAAGCATCCAAGTCTTGAATACTTTTAACATTCCTTAGAGTATTTAGCAATGTAGTTTAAGAAAAGGGAGATTTTTTTTTTTTTTAAAAAAAAGGATATACAGTGTTATCTCATGGAAATTCAGACTGAAACAAGTATACAGACCTGATGGGAAACATAATTGGAAATTAGGCCACACTTTGTCTGTCTCAAGGTCCAAATGGCCTCCTGTCACCTCCCTCACTTCCCATCTGTTCTGTACAACAGAAAGAATGATTCTTAAAAATGTAAGCCTGATGTTATCTTCTATAGTAACCCTCTAGTGGCTTCCCATCTCTCTAGGTAAAAGCTAGCATCCTGACACAGGTTCACAAGCCCTGTGCGATCTTCTCGCTCATGCCATATCTGACTTCATATCCTATTGTCTAGTCTCTTGCTCCCACTATTCCAGGCAATTTTCCCCTCTTGCTCTTCCTTTGACTCACCAAGCACACACTTATCTCAGTGCTTTTGCACCTGCCGTACATTCTGCCCGACATCCCCTTTCCACAAATATCAGCATGGCTGGCACCATCACTGCATTCAGGTTCCCATCCAAAAGACACATGATCACATAAGCATTCCTGACCATACTATGCCAGGTGGCAATTCCTCCATTACTTTTAAGCTTCATTCCCTACTTTATTTTTATTTCTACAGTTTTCTCACATAATGAAATATAATTAATATGCTTCTACATATTTACTATTTATCTCCCACTACAAGAATAAGCTTCATGAGATCAGGGACTTTGTTTTAGTCATTGTGGTATTCCCGGCACCTGGAACAGTGTCTAGTACTTAATGGTAACTCCATATGAATGTATTAGAAGAATTAAGTGAATGAACGGTTTCTCTAATCTTTACTTCTTTTTGAGTCTGCACCAATTGTTTTTCCTTCTGCTAAGCTGCTTTCTCTGCATCAGCTAACACACAGCTCATAATTGCTACAAGGCCTTTCAGCAGCAGTGTTCTCCATTGACTGGCAACTTCTCTCTTTTACTTTAGTTCAAATTCCTGAAAATCTAATTGGACAGGCTTATTTTTTTTTTCCAGTGAGGCCACAGAAACCATAAGTTTCTGGCCAGTCTCTGAATGTGTTCTTTTTTTGGTCAGGCATATACTCCTGGAATAAGGCTGAGCCACTTCAGAGTATGGATGACTAGGTATGAGGAGCTGTGGACAGGCAACCAGGCAACACAAATACATCTAGTACATAGAGTCATTGTAGCCACATGAGCACCAAAGCTCTTCACTGTCCCAAGTCCTGCTCATGAGTCTGATAACACTGCTCAATCCAATGCTTTTACCTGCTGCTCCCATGTCCTTTCTTGATCAAATGACTTCTCTAGTTTTTCTTTGTTATATTTTTTGTTAGATATAACCATGCATCTACAAAACTTCTATGATAAATATGTCTGGGTCTCTGCCCTGATCCTAAAGGTAGCAAAATGCACCTGTACTCTCATTCCCACCAGGCTGTTCCCCTTATGCTTTTGGATGATAAGCAAGAAATATCATGTGTCTCTACACAGATCCTGTTGTCAACACACCCTAAGGTGATCCCCCCAATGTGTCATACCCTCGCATAATCCCCTCTTCTTCAGTGTGGCTGGAACCAGTGACTTGCTTCTACCCAATTGAAAATGGAAAAGGTAAAGATATTTTGCAGATGTAATTAAAGTCACAAATTATCAATAGTTGATTTTGAGTTCATTGAAAGGGAGATTATTCTGGGTCAGTCTGACTTAATCAGGTGAAAGTCCTTAAAAGAGAGACTGGTGCCTCCCTGAAATGAAGACATGTTTTCCTGGTGGCCTTGAAGAAGTCAAGGAAATGAATTCTGCCAATAACCTGATTGAATTTAGAAACATATTCTTCCCCAATCAAGTCTCCAGACAAGAGTACAGCCCAATTGATACCTAGATGCAGCCTGTGAGATGCTGAGCAGAGAGCTCATCAAAGTCGTGCCTGGACTGCTGACCCAAAGATACCGTGAGATAATAAATGTGCTGTAATTTGTTATGTAGCAATAGAACACTAACACAGATCTTTCATCCTAGTTCGTTGTAAAAGACAGATGTTTAGACTCCCCATGTTGTTTTCATTTTTAGACTCCGTTGTGTGACTTTGACTTGGATCTTTTTGCTTTCTTTAAGTTTTACATGCTGAATTGTGGAAATGGATATAATTTACTTCCTTAGTATACTCCTAACTGGGGTCTTACTCTTTTCCTATATTTTCTCTTGTCTCAGTGTCTTAAGACTAATTTTAGACCTTGACAGCACATGATCATAATACTTTTCTTCTTCCTCTAGCCACGTAATCATCTCTTTTGCATGTAGCATCCAACTTCTATCATTTTTAGCTTTTGGTTATGATGAGGATAGACAAAATATCTTTGGCTATGAAATTCACACATCTACTTCTCTCATTAATATCTCATTTTTTTTCTGTTTATGCATGTGAATTTATTTTTCAATAAAATCATTATTGAAATTCTGGGGAGTTTTTACTTAAAGAATGATTTTGTAAGTTCAAAACATTTACAGTAGGAAATTTATTCCCTAATTTATCTCTTTGTTACATTTAAATGTTCATGTATCAAATTTTACTTGGTAAAAGTTGGGCATATCTGTGTTTGATCAGTGCTTATTACTTTATTATTTATAAGTTTCCAAACACTATTTTTCTGCTTGTAGCCTTAAACTGTATATTTGAGTGTCTTGCCTTTTAAGAAGTTCTGTGCAGCAATAACCATAGTGCAGCATGTAAGTCATATCATTTAGGAGTCAGTTAACTAATATGTTTTCATATTCCACAGTACTAGGAGTTGAGGATATAGACATGAAGAGTTAACATTCTTTTTAATCCCATCAGCATATAAATTTTCAGAGACTTTACAAACTCACAGAAATTATGGTCTGATTATTTGGTACATGCTCTATTTAAAAGAAAAAAAATCTCATTTTTCTTAAGAATATGTTTAATGGTATGCCTTTGAAAAGCCAGTATGTTCATTTATCATACACATGGAAATAAAAATTGAGATGAACTATTGATGAAACAAACTTCTTCGATGTTTGTCCTGCAAGAAATTCTCAAACACTGATTTGAAATTGAAATGATTAAGAATTTATATTTCCCAAAGGGGCCTCACAGAGTATATAAGCAAGCTCTAGTCCACATTTGCCTGGAAAAACATAAATCACTGTAGATGGGTCCATTATTAAATAGTTTCAAAGTCAAATTTTAATTTTAAAGGATAAATGAAATCCCAAATCATGATGCTTAGTGGAAGTAGGAATAGTGGTCGGGATGGCAATGTATATTCATTTTGATCTGTAGGGAATAATGAAACATCCATTAATCACATTTATAAATACATATCACAATAGATAAGACTTTAAGGGCTCTCTATTCAATTAATTAAGCCTATATCTCTTTCAGGTATACCAATTATCTTCCTTAAGGGAAAGAAGCTTAGGGAGATATTTAGAGGGAAATTAATTCAAGGAGCTTTTGTTGAAATATTAAAGTCATGTGAACACCTTATAACATGAACTAGAACTGAAACTGGTTTTCCTTGTTATCATACTCAAGTCAGTATAATGCATTGATAAGGAACACAGTAAACATTTCCAGAAGTAAGGTTTGTAATTTTTTAAAGTAGCAGAGCATATTTAACATGCTTGCTTTATGTTAGTTCAGAGACATAGATTTCTCTTTTGGAAAGCTGCCTTTAAGTTAAATACAAAAATCCTGGAAACTTCTGATAGTAGCCAGTGTTAATTATTTTCCTTTGAGATGAGTCAAGAAGAAGCAGAAAATTAATTTTCCATCTCTTGTTACTTGTACATTAAATGAGATCGAAGTTTTCCCTTTACTTTGACGCATAAAAGAAATAGAATATTCATAGGGAACAGAATGAGGCTTCCTTGCATTTTTCCGTCTTTTAAAAAATGTGCACAGGGAACTGTATATAAAAACTGTATGGTTATTTAACAAAATTGGCTGACTTTCTTGTTCCACCTAGCTTTTTTACGTTTGCTGCAGCTGCCTGAAGGAGCCTCCAGATGGCGCCCTAGTGCCCGTTCTCTCCGCCCAGTGGCCGACCAGCTGCCGAGGAGAGTGAGCTTGGAGCTAGCGGCAGGGCTTAACCTGGTGCGGCTCAGAGGTGGGTTGCTGAAGGATTCGGGGAGGCCGCTGCAACAGGGCATCACTCACTGTCCAAGTATTTCCGTTTCTGAGCGCAAAAGGAAGAACTTAAGCGGGCGGCAGTTGGGGTGAAAATTGCTTTGTAGTATCTAAAAGCAGCATGGATCGTGGGCAGCTGAGCTGGTACGTGCAAGAGAAACTACTGAATGGAATTGTGCTGGGTAGGAACCCATCTGATTATTCTTTGTGTACCAAACGTTCTGTGTCCTGAATTGTGCCTATGTGTGTACACTCATCTCATTTTCACCTGGGTCATGGGGGTTTGCGATAAAATCTTTAATTTTTCCAACATGATATAATACAAGCTTTACAGAAGATTGTTTATTGATAAAATATGAGCCAAGTAATGGTCTCAAGAAACACATGACAATGACACCAAGATACTTTTCTTTTATATTTCTTTGTCAGAGGAAAAAAAGAAAGAAAGTAAACCTAAACCATATCACCCTGTAATTTTACCAGGTATGACTTTTAAAAGCCAAAAAATATGTATACTTAACTACCATGAACTAAATATTAAATCACTTTTACCTGTAGGTGTAGACATAAATATACCTGTAAAATATGAATGATTTTCACATCTGTGCTGTGTGCCAGAAAGAATGTTGTGTAGCTATGAAAACACTAAGGATGGAAAATATGTCTTGTGTATGTACATTTTGTGTGGTCTAATATGCCATGTAAATGTGTATTGTGTATGTGTCGACAATAACATGTATGTATATGTGACCCAGATGCAGAAGTATTGCACAGTTATAAAAAGGCATGTGTTGGATATTAGATGGATTTTTGCACCTTCACACCCACCTATTTCTATTAATTTAGTATGAAAATTATCTATTGAAAAAGACTGAATTTAAAAAATGTACTTGTTTCACTGTTATATTTTAAATTTTCCAAGTTTCATTCAGTTGTGAGCTTAGTTTTCTGTGCTTTTAAATTCTGAGGAAAGGTGTTTTTTTTTAATATATTGAACATAAAATATTGGCTGAAGTGATTACATGGAAATAGGATGCATAGATATATAAATACAGGTTCCCTGAACTTGAGATAACTATAGCCAAAATCCACAGGAGCTCTGAAAGCCTGAGAGTTCTGACTAGGAGTTCATATTAGAAACTAGCCAGAAAATGAAAGATTCAAAAGTACAGAACTCAATTGGAAATAACAGATGCTGAGGTTTTACTCTTAGTATTAATAGTCTAAAGCTAATGTTAGACCACTTATAAACTTCTATGTATTCCCTTGTAACAGATGTGTAACATGAAGCAGATACTGAATTTTACATCCTGCCATTGCATAAAAGCAAATGTAACACAATTCAACATAAGAAATATGAATTGAGAGCTAACTATGTAAGATAATTTACTAAATAAAGCCTGAGATGCCAAGAAAAGTTAGAGGCAGTCCCTGCCCTCAAAAAATGACCAATCAAATGACTACGATGGGCATATTTATGAAAATGAGTATATAGTAAAATACAGATCAAAATAAATGCTATTAGAGAACGGCATGCACAAGATATATAGCATTTAAATCGAGGGAGAAATCTGATTTAGGGGTTTTAATAGAGACCATATTGGAAGGCACTCCTCTCAAGGGATGGATGGAAAGAACAATTTTGGTGGGTGAGGATGATAATGTCCAGTCAGACATTTAGTTTGTGTTGGGTACTGCCTTCTAAAATTGGTCTCAGATGTGAGCAGTAAGAGATCATATCATACAGGTGAGTGAAGCAGTATTGGAGATGACCTTGAACATTAGGCTGAACATTTTGGATTTTATCATTAGTTTGTGCCCAGTGCCACTAACAATATAGGCATTCAGTACTATTTTAGAAACATTGAGTGCTGTGCATAATAGTGAGAGCCAGTATGAAATTTTACAGTAATTTTATAATTAATTTATTGTGTATTTACCATATTGGAATATAAGTTCCAAGACACAGAAGTCTTTCAATATTATATCCACAGAACCTAGAAATTTCTTGAAAAGTATTTATCTACCATATGAATGAATGAATGGTAAAATGAAGATAAGGCCAGGATTCTATATTATTTACATGTAGATTTCTTAATGAAATCCACATTTCAGCAATGATTAACATCCTTAAAATTTACCAAGTCTTTGGAACTATTGTCCTAGCTGATTGCTTTTATGGCTCAGGTAATGCAAAGCAAGTTCCCTAGAATAACCACTATCGATGTTTAATCTTACTCTATTCTTTTTTTAATCTTACTCCATTTTAACCTCTTTCATGAATAGTTTTGCCTTCACATTTTTAAAAGGTTATGAAAATAATTATAAACTGTATAATTATTCAGGCAGAATTCACCAGTTCATCTTTACATCTCTTCAGTAGATATATAGTGGATATATAACACATGTTAAACCAATAAATTTAGGGAAACAGGTGAAGAGTTTGAGGAATGCTTTTGCACTCTATAATAAAGATTTATCTTCTTACATGAACATCAAATATTTGGTTGTCTGCAACTTAGTTGAGGTCATACTCTCTAGAGCTTTTTTATAATTCTGAGAATACAAAGTAATTTCTTGAGAGATCCTTAGGTATTTGCTTCCACAGTTTTGGGGGTCACTGAGGTAGCCTGCTTGGGGTCCCAGCCTCCATATACAGGTTGTCCTTTTCTCTGTCCCTGTGTAATGATATCTATACCTTTTATGATAGGTACATGTGAAGAAAAATTTTTGTCATTTGAAAAGATGACACTAGATGAAAATAAACATTTTAAAGAAACTTATAAATGTTATTCAAATTATAAATGGATGTATAGTGTCTTACAAATAAAAAGGCCAAATAAACAATGTCATTGAACCAACAGCATTAAAAATTGTACAAAGACCTGGAGTTTCCCCTTTTGTCCAAGACAAACCTTTCTTTTGTGATGATGACTTTTATACCTTAATTTGCTTTCATATAATTTCTCTAAAAGTATACGAGTGGAATTCTTCAATTTAAAAATATGCATTGATGGAATTTGTAAGTTTCAATTAAACTGAGGATGCAGGATTTGTTTCACTGTGAGCTAATCTGCACAGAGTCAGGCTTTTTCTCTCATCCGCGTCAGTAAGACGAATTTCCACACCAGTCCTGCTCTCCATTCTGCTGGATCTGCTGTTACTGCTTTATTTTTAACCCATGTGAGAAGAGGTAGTAAGATATAGTGATGCAAGACTTTCACCTTATTTTAAGTTCTGGGGCGTGGCATGGCCTGGAGACTAATGGATTAGGGGAAGCTTATCTTGTTCAAATAAAGCTGGATATTCAGTTTCAGAGAAATATACTGCAGTGTGTACTGCAGGATTTTCCCCCTAGTGGTTGAATTAAAGCTGTTGTGTTTCTTATAATAATTGAAATAGACTTTTCTTTATATGTTGGAACTATTGATAGTTTGAAGATTCTCTAACTTACATTTTTAAAAACTTGTTTCAGGAGAGCATATGATTCTTTTTTAAAGTGATCATTTTGAAAGATACAAATACAATACAAAAAAAATACAATTTTTTTGGAAAAATATACCAGAGGCTTTTCTTTATTTGTAAGACTAGGCATTCATAAAACACAAATACAAAATATATACAAATAATGGAAATTTTCCACTACTGGATCCCATATCATGCTCCTCTTTCTTAGTATAAAGAAAAGTTTTCTTTCTCTGGTGTCCCGATATCATTGTTTTCTGTAGTCAGTGTCCCTGAATCAGTTTAACATGATTTTTAGCTTTTCCAACCGTGCTGTAAACTCCTTAAAAAAGGAAACAAATTCTGTGTTTCCTTGGAATCTTCCTATTTGACACTGCCAGCCACCAACGGCACTGAAGTTTGTTTACTGACAATTAAATAAAGATGAACTTTTTAAAAAAATACAAATTCAAATAAGAGGTTGTAGTCCTATAGAAGTGACTTCTCAGGGGCAAAACGGAAATCTTTCTAAAACCGCTGTGTACTGGGAATGTTATATCTGACACACCACAGCAGAAAAAGAAAGTTCCTTCTCCTCAAATCAACTGTTTGAAATGAGACTCTTTTTAAAAAATAATATTTGAAATGCAGAGTTATCTATAAAGGCACAAAACTTACCTTCACTCAGTAAAGATATTTACATCTGGAATAGATACCTTCTGACATACCTGTGTCTCTGGGGTGTTGTGTAACTGCAGGTAAAATATTCCAAAGTCAGAACTGCTAAAAGTTAGGGCAAATCAGAAGAGTTCCTAACAGCAGAAATTAACCTTAAGGAACCGTAGAGGCATTGACATGCTTTAGAGCTGTTCCTGGGGGAAAAATAAAATCATGTATTTTTTATAATGAGTATACTTATGAGCATACAACAACCTGCCACCAAGGTGGATAAAAATGAGAGTTAGTAGCAGCAAACTTCTATTTTAGGAAGTGCTAGAGGAAAATAACAAAGGATCTGTGGCTGTATTGTTAACAGAAGTGAACTTCTCTTCTATCTCTGGACCAAAAGCTAACAGAAGAGCTCTTAGTTACTAAGATGTATTCTTTTCTGATCTCAGGCTCATTAACGATGGAAGTAGGAGGGAGAGGGTATAAAGCAGCAGCTGCAGCTGTGGGCACTCAGATCATTCGTCACCTGGCATGAAGTTAATGTTGGCAGCTCTGGAGTTCCAGCACAGAACACCAGGGAGCAAATGCCAACTGATTGTTGTTCCTCAGCAGCTTGCTGGCTAACTCCGCCTCATTCTTCAGATCTCTGCTGAAGTGTAGCTTCCTCCAGGTAGCTTTGTCTGACCTCTCTACAATACACTTAGCACCTTTCGCTCTGCTATTATGGCCTCATATCCTCATCCTTGCCATCACACATAACGCTTAAAGACCTGCTTGCCCTTCTCACTAGACTAAAAGCAAGAGCTGAGCCTTGTCCAATATTGCTCAGTGTCTGGCTTACAAGATGTTGGTGAATATTTATGAATATTGTCTGTTACATGATGGTTTAATGACTACATATGTGCTTCGATGTCAGTAAAAGTTGCATTTGACTCTTGTTGTCACATATAACATGAGAAGTAACTAAACTCTTAGTCTCTGTCCTCATCTACTATCTGGGGCAGTTGTATACCTGCCTCTTAAAGGTGGTTCTTAAGGTTAAAAATAATACTAGTTATGATTATTATGATGATGGTCTGATCATTTTCTCTGGGGCTTCCTAAATATTAACTGATTTAATCCTCAAATAAAAGGGCTTATCAAGTTGGTACTATTGTCATTCTATTTTATATAAGAAATAGAGGCACAGAAAGGTTAAATTACTTGCTCCAGGTCACAGAGAGAATAATGAAAATAAAAGACCAAGAACAGTGCCCAGGAGAGAATGGACTTGTACTAAATGCTAGGATGGGATACCGCCATTTTATTTTAAGAGAGCTGATTCCCATGTAAATAAAATATTACCGCACACAGTCAAGAACCATTTGTTCCCTGATTTCAGATCCTTCTGTTGCAGATATTTTATTTGTAGAATTCCCATGGAAGCCAGATATGGTCAGAGAAAAACTAATGTGTATAATCTGAGAGGATCTTTATCTTTTACTTAGTATTTTACAGTTTTGGGTATAACAGAAACTAAAGAAATCCTTGTGAGAAATGTATTCTTGTATGGATGTCAGCATAAAAAGAAGCAAATGATAGCATGGCCCACTTTAATACTTTGCAGCATCCTTTATTTGTTTTATTTATAAATACTTTATAAATTTTATTTTAATGATGTTTACTTTTTTCTCTCTATAAAATGTACACATATTTTTGTAGAAAATGTGTAAACTACAAAAAAACTACAAAGAAGAAAATAAAAGTAATATGTAATTATTTAACCCAAAGATAACTACTATTACTACTTTGATATATTTCCTTTCTATCTATTGACAAAATTGCAGATACATATGTTTATATACAGACATGCATTTGTACACACATTTTGTTAAAAAATCATGTAATATAACTCACATACTATTTTGTGCCTATTATTTTGTCAGCAGTTCTTTAAAAATTATAATATTTAGTGCCTGCATATTATTATATTGTGTGGCTGACCTCATAATTTTATTTTAAAATTTTGCTTTTGTTTAATAGTCCCCTAATTTTGGAAATTCTCCCATTGTTTCCAATTTTAGACCACTTAAACAGAATTGATGTGGTGCTTTACATAACAGATGTACCTCCTAAATAATCATATTTAGATGACTAATTAACAACTAATGATAAGGTTGTTAAAAAGTAGTAATGCATTTCTACTCAGAAGTAAACAAGCTGAAAGCCCATTTTAGAATGGGCTCATGCTTAAGGAGATAAAAAGGAAAAAATAGAATTGAGATAGAAATGGATTAATGTTTAAGTGACCATGATATGCTATGACTTATAAAGATCAGCATTATAATCACCACTTTACTGTGACTAACTGGGGCTCAACAAGGTCGAATGACAAGATCAGGCTGCTTTAGTGGAATTGCCAGGATTCAAATATGTCTCATTTCTGAGCCCTTTATCTTTTTCATCCCACCATACAGCCTACACAGCATGCTGGCAGTGCTCATAGCTCCACAAGATACTTAAATTCTTTGCACCTCAGTTTCCTCTTCTGTAAAATAGAAACAGTAATTCTCACTGCCTAGGGTTTTTGTGATTAGTTTGAAAATTGTATGGAAACTGAGATCTTAAAGGATATATCCTACTGCTCAATGTTAGCATTGAGGCTGATACGTCATAAAGTACTCTCTCACACTGATAGAACTTGGGAATCCCCTGGGAGTTGAGGGACTGACAAAGGCTTGTTAATAATCCAGTTTCCGGACATGAATCTAGGAGATCCAGATTCAAGAGTCTGAGATGGGTCACTGTCTTTGTTTTTAACAAGTTCCCTTGGTGATTTTGATGATATTATATTAAATGCCAAGCAGAGATATAGGCAGCTAGAAAAATGAGGCTGAAGGGAGGATGAAAAGTTTAAGACGAGACATAGAAATTTAGCAGTTGTCAGATATTAGTTGGAAGTAGACTGAGCCTCCTGCTGAGTTCTCCCACCCCCCAGGGAGAACATAGCATGGCTGGAAACTGTAAGGATGTAAAAACAACTCAGGGCTTGAAGGCTTCATTTTCCTAGGTCGGCCATTTGAAATACAAAACACATTAAAGGAGCTTGAAATTGGAAGAAAAATAATACTAAATTTGACTGAACAGAAATGGCAGACAGTAAAGTTTTACTGAGGTAGGTGGGATGTGCTTTATAGTATGTGGATTTTGAAAGTAAATGCACTGGATCCTTACTGCCTGTGTATCATAATCACAAGTACACTACCTAAAATGAGAAATTTGATTTGAATTTTTGATTTGACTTTTTTTGTGTGTGATATTTTAGGATTAGGTACTACCTTCTCTGCATATCGATTGGATTTTTCCAGCCTTTCATACTGCATAGTAATTGATAAAATTGATCTTGCCCACTACAGGAGGAGCTCCTGGAGGACAAGTTTCTTGATTTATTCAATGAGGGTTCTCAAGAAAAAGTTGTTGAGTGAATTACTTTTTAACCCATATTTTCATTATTTTTAATACTAGTTAGAAATATTTTGTAACTTTTAAAAAGTTCTTTATGGGAAACATTTACTACTAACTCTTTAAAATGATACTAAAGATTTTAGGACATTTACTTTTTTGTATTTTGGGCATTTGAAGTTAATTTCTACAGAGCACACTGAAGGAAACATTTCTGATATGTAACACCAATGTTCTCTAAAACTGTGGGTTTGTTTATTTTTCAGGAATTAGTAAACTGCCTGACAATTTCTTTAAAATTATTATTGAAGGTATTAAATTCCTTGTTGTACCTTCAGCTACAGAAAAATTTTCAGTTGTGCCAACCAATTTTATGGATCTATTACTGAATAATAAACTTAATGGAGGCTAATATTTGACTGATCGGAAGTGACATTCCTATTTACTAATAGGCTTTTTCTGGTTAAATGTAACCAGTTCTCTATAGTTGTATTTTTGAATTGGCCCTTCACATACCATCTTAAAAGCTTAGAGGGCTAAAGAGGAGCTTGAGCAGTGATTTTCAGGATAAGATGAGAATCTCCACAATTTCAAAGCACGTTCAAAGAAGCTATGTCATAACTTCCCTTGCTAATTCATCGCCACGTGTCATTACCTGCATTGTTGTGAAATTCTTATCTCTCTTGCTGCTCTACATGTCCACATCTTCTTGTTTAATCTTAGTAGCGACTGAGAAAATCTAGTCATGGTTCTTTCAATACATGTCATTTAAATATTAGAAGATTATTATCAAAATCTTCCTCAGCAGATATTTCAGAAAAATTACCGGGCTTCCCTGGTGGCGCAGTGGTTGAGAGTCCGCCTGCCGATGCAGGAGACACGGGTTCGTGCCCTGGTCCGGGAAGATCCCACATGCCGCGGAGCAACTAAGCCCGTGAGCCATGGCCGCTGAGCCTGTGCGTCCAGAGCCTGTGCTCCGCAACGGGAGAGGCCACAAGAGTGAGAGGCCCGCATACCGCAAAAAAAAAAATAAAAAATAAAAAATAAAAAAAAAAAAAAAGAAAAATTACCTACATAGCCTGTGTTCTTCTGACTATTTCCTTCTGCAGACGGTCCAGAGCAGGGTGCTGGATGCTTCACATTCAGGTAGCTGCAAGATGGGCTTTTCCAGGCCTCTTTGTCTTCTTATTTCTATTTTTAAAAATCATTTTCCCTGGTTTTAGCTTTATCTAAACTCTTTTCTAGCTGTCACTTCTTGACCTTCTTTACTTGCCTTCTTACCTCCCACTCTTGACCAGCCATAATCAGAAACAAAGAAATGGCAGCTGAATCTTTAAAAAAATCACTTTAGAGTATGATTTCATATATTCATGATTTTTCATGTAAATTTCAGAGACACCTATCATCACTGTCCTTTAGGTATCTAGTGTTCATATGCAGAGCATTGTGCCAAATATTAAGTGGGTTTATAAATAATGCAAAACAGTAAACCTTGCCCTTGAGGTATATATGTGATAGTAACAATAACATTACCACTCACTTGCTGTGTATTGAATCCTGATAACAATCCTGATGGTAGGTAATATTATGAATACACTGGAAAAAACAAAACAAAACAGAATTGTCTGACTAAATGATTGTCAGGTTCTTTGGCTGGTCTAATAATTCAGTTGACATAATGCAGATTAATAGGAGCAAAATAAATTTATTTTCATACATATGGAAGTCCCATAAACATATGGGACCCAAAGGCAGTCAGGCAAATGAGGCTTATATGCCATCTTAAGGTAAGGAAAGAAATAGGGGCCTGGAGCTTCAAAGGGGAAGAGGACAATTCACAGGAAAATGAGAAGAGCAGGTGTTTGGTAATCAGATATTTGCCCTGCCACGCAGGCAAGTCTTTCCGTTAAAAAAAGTTATCTTTTGTAATAGCTCTCTTTCTGGGCAAGGCCCTCTATCTAAATACTTTTAGGCAGTTAAGGGAGAGGTAAAAGGTTTTCCTGGGTCTGCTGGGTCTTGATTGTCTTCAGCTCAAACTAATGCAGGTGCTAAAGTGGCACATTTTAGGGTGGCATTTTCTGCTCCCCATCATGTTCATGCTGATCATTTCATCTGCTTCCTGAGTAATAACTTTTTCTAGATGTAAAGACCTTTCTTTCAGCTTAGAAATTTAACCTGATATCTCTGTTCCTTTAATATGTAATCTTCCGTGATTTCACCACAGTTTTGTCCTACCCAGTTATAGTTACCAAAATGTCCATGTTATTTTTCATTCTTCTAATTTTGTAAGGTACCTTCTATTCTGGCATGTTTATGCATTTTTCAGTTTGGTAAAGTTGCTAAGGTCTCACTGATTGACACTTTCTACACAGAATCTTCTAGCCAATGTCAAATGGAGCTTATTATACAGGTTTCTCACTTACAGGAAACTAGGTTCACTATAGATTGGCTTTGTCAAATTTATACCTATTTATTAAAATTGAGTATAATTCATTGCAATAAATTATTCTGATCTATGTTTATGATTTCATCAGTCAATTTCAGAGGCACTTTTACTATTTATTGTCCCATTTTTTAGAATGATTTTTTTCAGCTTTGTAGATGTATTTTTAAAATTTTTTCCCTGTTCTGTGTTGAAATATTCCTGGAAAAATAAAAGTGGAGAGTCACCCTAGCCTTTGTCAGTACTGCAAGATCAGGCAAATTACAAATGGCCAGAGATAATGTGTTGAGTTTGTGAGACATGGAAAACTTCCTCAACAAGATAAAGATATTGTTTGTCTGATTTGATGATCCATATCATGTGGAGAAGAATAAGAAAAACTAGGTTTGTATAATTATTAGGCTAAATATCAGAAAACGATGCTTTGTAGATTACTCTGCTATATTTTTAACTTCTATTTACCTCTGATAAGCAAACTACAGAGCCTGAGAAATTGTTCTGTTTAATTTTATCTAAAACTCTACTTAAACAGATTAAGTACTGATTTGTGTTTTGTTACAAAAAAAAGTTGTTGAGGAGGAAATTTCTTGTATGACAGGTAGGGAATGAAGTGTTCCAAAATTTTTGTTTGCAGTGGTTTCCTAGGATCTGATTTAAAAAGTAAATGATATCAAAACTAATTTATTACAAAGATATATGTGAAGTGGAGATTAATAGGAATAAAAGAATTTCATCCAATAAAACTCCAGGAAATATGCTTTCTTTGAAAACTGCAGTGATGATACAGTGATGATACAGTTGATATCTGGGGCTTCATTTTGATAGGGTAGTCTATTTACTTACTGTCCCTAATGCCAGCAGTGTGTGCATGAAGACTCATTTTCAGGTATTAAAACTAAATAGAATACATCAGGGCTTCCCTTGTGGCGCAGTGGTTGAGAGTCTGCCTGCTGATGCAGGGGACATGGGTTCGTGCCCCGGTCCAGGAGGATCCCACGTGCCGTGGAGTGGCTGGGCCCGTGAGCCATGGCCGGGGAGCCTGTGCGTCCAGAGCCTGTGCTCCACAGCGGGGGAGGCCACAACAGTGAGAGGCCCGCGTACCGCAAAAAAAAAAAAAAAAAAAAAAAAAAAAAAAGAATACATCAAATTATATTGCATAAAGGCAAGAATAAGACCTGGGAAATAGCAGAAAGGCCTTTACCCCCCACCCCATTTTTATTTTGTTATTTTGCTTTTCGTTCTATACAACACCCACCTTGTCTCCTCTGCTTTCCATCTCCATCCCACACCCGGAACAATTTGGAGTAAAGAAATCCCTGTGTGAAGAACTCCAATAAGATTAGAACACTGTGAAAATAAGGTAGTGGTGGTGGGATAGGAGAAGCAACCGAAAGGGTTAACTTGCCTTCCAAAATACATGCATCTGCACCTGCAAGAAGACTTTTGCCATCATAGTCCACTCTTTATTATTTAGATATGTCTCTGCTTTGCAGAAATTTGGCTGTAACCCCAGACTTGTTTCTCTGGAACACCTAACTATTCTTGACTGCCAGCAGTATAAGGTCTCCTTAGGAAGGATTCAGCTTCAACACAGGGAAGAGACTGTTTGGCTACATGTGTGTGACAGCATAAATGAATTCAGATTCCAAATATAAAGGGTTTGGGTGCACTGTTTTGTGCTTTCTCAATCATGCCTCTTTTTCCACCTTTTTAAAAGACATTTTGAGATTGTGTACCTTAAATACATTTCAATGAAGTGCATACTCAAATATATTTCATGAGGTCTCCATTAGCTTCATACATAACATTTAACCATCTGTATGTCCAAATATTTCACCGTGGTTACATGCATTAGCTAGTCAAATATTTGTTTTCCTTTCAGTGCTACTCTGTTACTTTTTAACCCTCCTTGAAGAAATTTTAATACTTCATAAAAAGAAAATGTACCATACACAGTGATCCTTTCAATCCTCCAGTGGGAGAATATAATATGTGCTGAAATTTTGGATTCCTGATCTTGGGAAGTATTTATTTGTAAAATCTAAATATTTAAAAATATGACAAAGCAAAACATAAATATCTGCTAGTATCTTTCTTTTGACTTCTAAACATATAAAACAGCTATAATCACTATGGTAGGGAAGAGATCATTTTACATTTCTTATTCTTAACATATTCTTTCTGGGAACATCTACTCAGAATTAAAGCCTCATCAGAAACAAGATAATAGATGCTCATATAAAGATAGTAATATAGTGGAGCATATTTAATGTGAATTCTGCTATCTCATTCATCCATAAGTGAAAAATATTAGACCTATGGACTCTGTATTTAAAAGGACATTAAAAGCATTACAGTCTAGCATCTAAGGGGAGGAGGTATTATTATGGGATGAAACTGTTGAGAGAACTTGGGACCAGATTGACCTTCCATGTCAATTCAAAGTTTGAGCTTTTATTCACTGGACACTGGAGGCTTACCTGTGGTTTCTGCATGGGATAATAGGACTATTGCTTTGTGTGTTAGAAGGATAATCCTAACAACAATGTGAAGGATGAATTAGAAAAAAAGTCTTGTTGGGAGAAAATGTGAAACCAAGCTAAGTCAGTCGCAGTGGTGATGGAAAGGAGGGAGAAGATTTAGGAAGGCATTTTAGAAGTATATTAACAGGCAAGGGAAATTAAAGAGTTAAGGATGACTCTGAGATTTCTAGCTCATGTGATTGGGTAGCTAATGATGCCATTAATCATAATAAGGAAGAGCAACTAAGGTTTTTTCAGAGGAGAATTCA
The DNA here is from genome assembly GCF_026419965.1 of Kogia breviceps. Classification (NCBI taxonomy): domain Eukaryota; kingdom Metazoa; phylum Chordata; class Mammalia; order Artiodactyla; family Physeteridae; genus Kogia; species Kogia breviceps. Next base: position 49,824,815 of record NC_081314.1, read on the forward strand.
GATTTTTAAGGGGAAAATGGGATAGTGGAGTGGGACGATGAGTTTTGAGGTGGCCATGCTGAGTTCATTACCTGTGGACATACTTGTCAAGCAGTGTTTCTTAACCTTGGGTACTATTAACCTTCTGGGCTGGATAATTCTTTATTGTGGGGAGCTACCTTGTGCATTGTAGGATGTTTAGCAGAATCCCTGGCCTCTATCCAATAAATGCAAACAACATGCCTCTCACTTGTGCCATCCAAAAATGTCTCCAGATTTTTCTAAGTGTTCTCTGAGGCAGGGACAAAATTGCCCTCTGTTGAGAACCACTGATATAGAGACAGTAAGGAGGTTGGTGCAATTGTGTGACAAGAATTTAGGATACAGATGAAACTTGAAATCAATATTTAGAATCATCAATAACAGCAATTTAAGCAATGTGAGATGAGACTGTGCAGGGGAAGAATGTAACTGATTATATAGTTAACCATTTTTTGCTTGAACAGCTCCAGACTGAAAATTCCTAAATTCATGAGATAGACTGAGGCAGCTCATTCTATTGCTAGATACTGTCAAATGCTATATATTATTATTGTTATATGTTTTTACATATTGAGCCATGTTGAGCCAAAATTAATCTTTTCATAACTTTCATTCTTTGGTCCTGCAATATTGTGATTTATAAGAAATATATATATTATATATATATATATATATATATATATATATATATATTTGGTCATTCAGATGGAATATCCTGAGCAATAGACCACTGGGCACATCTTTGATTATAGTGTTTGGTTTGTAGCCCTCAGTTCCTGAAAATATTTCAGAAAGGTAAAGGTGAAATTGGTGTCTTGTTATTCATAAAAAGCCCTTTCACCACAACTGGGTTTATGTTAATGAAGGTGGCTTTTGGAGAGCACATAAGGATGGAGGGCTGGTTGCCAGGGGAACCAACCATGGAATAAAGGGTTGGAAATCTTGCCCCACCTTCTGATTTCCAGGAAGGCAGAGGGGCTAGAGGTGGAATCAATCACCAGTGGCCAGTGAGTTAATCAATCATGCCTACATAATGAAGCCTCCATAAAAACCCAAAAAGGAGTGTGTTTGGAGAGCTTCCAGGTTGGGGAACCAGAACACTTTGACGTGCCACAGTGCCAGGCCACAAGCTCCATAGGGACAGAAGATCCTTTGTTCTGAACCTCACCCTATATACATCTTCATCTGGCTATTGTTTCATATTCTTTAATATCATTGGTAATTAATTGATAATTTGGTGAGTAAATAGGTTTCCTGAGTCTGTGAGCCATTCTAGCAAATTAATCAAATCCAGGGTGAGAATCCTGAGAACTTCTGATTTATAGCCAGTCTGTAAGAAGTACAGGTAAAAGCCTGGACTTGCAATTGGCATCCTGAGCTGGAGGTTGTCAATGGACCCTGCAAATTGTAGCTGGTAGTGTCAGAAGCACAGGCAACTTAGACTTGCAATTGGTCTCTGAAGTGGAGGGCATCCTTGTGGGACTGAGTCCTTGACCTGTGGAATCTGATGCTGTGTCCAGAGAGATAATGTCAAATTGAGTTGAACTATAAGATACCCAGCTGGTGTCCTGAGAATCCTTTGTTGGTATGGAGAAGCTCTCTATTCCCACTTACATTGGAATTGGTATCAGAACCTATTTAGGTCCAAATTTTGTTTTCATGGGACACAAAATAAATCTCTTAGGACAAGTCAAATTACTGTTCCTAAATCCCTTCACATATTTTAATACAGCTATTAAATTAATTTATAGAATTCACTATTATTGTTTGTTGCTATAGACCCTTAATATTTTCAATTTTTCTTTATATGTTATATTGTGAGACTTTTTGCATCATGAGCACTCTCGATGGTGACCATTTGAAATATCCTTCATAAGGTATAGAGCAGAGAACTGAACAAACTCCATGTTGTCCTGTCCAGTTTAGAGGAAAATAAGCCTTCAGTTTCGTGGGTTTGGTCACAGTCTGTTTATTAAAACATCTCAAAATTGCGTTAGCTTTTTTTGTCAGCTGCATTATATCATTGTCTCTTTATTTTTATTTTGTATGAACTTCCTGTTAAATCACATTCCATATCATATACTACTGATTTTTTTTGTTTCTAACTCAAACATGAAAATTTATATTCATCCTTTTAAAAATACACTCTCCTCAACCTAAGTGTGTATCAACAGATGAATGGATAAAGAAGATGTGGCACATATATACAATGGAATATTACTCAGCCATAAAAAGAAACAAAATTGAGTTATTTGTAGTCAGGTGGATGGACCCAGAGTCTGTCATACAGAGTGAAGTAAGTCAGAAAGAGAAAAACAAATACTGTATGCTTACACATATATATGAAATCTAAAAGACAAAATAGTCATGAAGAACCTAGGGGCAGGACAGGAATAAAGACACAGACCTACTAGAGAATGGACTTGAGGACACAGGGAGGGGGAAGGATAAGCTGGGACAAAGTGAGAGAGTGGCCTGGACATATATACACTATCAAATGTAAAACTGATAGCTAGTGGGAAGCAGCCGCATAGCACAGGGTGGTCAGCTCCGTGCTTTGTGACCACCTAAAGGGGTGGGATGGGGGGGAGAGGGAGAGACTCAAGAAGGAAGAGATATAGGGATATATGTGTATGTATAGTTGATTCACTTTGTTTTAAAGCAGAAACTAACACACCATTTTAAAGCAATTATACTCCAATAAAGATGTTTAAAAAAAATACACTCCTTTTCATCATTTCAACCTGCCTGATCATTTTGGATTATGATTTCATCATCCAACATTTAAAAAATTTCTCCCAGTTTCATACCATCTATACAGTTGATCTGCATACCCCACAAACATATTCATCCAAGTCATTAATAAAAATGTGAGTAAGTTACATCCAGAGTTAATGGGATTAAATAGTGCTATGGATTTTCTCTTCAGTGATTTTCCAGCCATTTTTTTTACTTAAAGTTCTTTTTATTTTTATGGAGTACTATAGAAATGAGACTCATATGTATAAACATTATGCTCATCCTATCCCAGACAAAACTTTCAAATGTAATCCTCCTATATGAAATGGTAAGGTAAAATATGTTCATTTATAGAATGGAATGGAATATTGTCATAGGGAAAATGATTTTTATTAAGTGATAAAGTAGTGTTAAGTGATAAAAGCAGGATACAAATTTGAATTCTAAATATGACATCACCTTTTATAGACAGATGTAGATATATATAAATATAGACCTAGCGTTAGGTATAGAGAACACCAGAATCTAAACAATGATTCCCTCTAACATGGTAATTATGGTTGATGTTTTTACTTAATATTTTGTAGTCTTAAATGCTATGTAATGAATTTGCCACCTTTATATGCAGATAATACATATTAAAATATACTTCTACATTATATAACTCTGAATTAACAAAGTTAAAAACAGAGAAGTATGTTGGGTGGGTCTGTAGCCAGAAATGGTGAGTCAGAGGCTGGTTGATTAGAGAAGATTTGTGCTGGTCTGAATGGGATGAAGACTTAACACCAAGTGATAAAGTAGGTCATGAAGCTGTAAACTAGCAGAAAAATTATTTTGCAATTCATCCAAACACATTAATTTCATGTCACTTGTCACATGTCACATTTAAAGGAGATAAAGCAGTTTGTGGACATGAAGTAGTTTTTCTATTATTAAGTATGTCCAAAGAAAATGTTGACAAAATAAAAAAGATGTTTTATTTTTGTTTGTGTAATGAAGCCTACAGACCTTCAAATATAATTCAGGGATTAATATTTGAATTCAAATTACTGTCTTTAAAAGCCCAAAGAACTAATACTATTAAATCATCTATCTATGTATTTCTAATTATTTTTTAAGTATGCTGAATCCCATATTAAATGTAAAAGCACATTTTCTTACTAAAAAAAGTAAATGGAAAATTACCAAAGACATTTTCTTTGTAATTTGGGAGATGAGAGAGATAGCTAATGCTAACCACTATGTATATAGCTGCAAATGAAAAGCTGTTTTATAATGTTTATCCAAAGCAGATATTAGTGTGGTAGATGGTTTTAAGCATTCCATTTAGGAGTTGTCTTTGGGATTTTTCTAGACTTTTACTCCAGTTAATGGAAAAATCAAATTCTGGGAATCAGAGATTTTGGCTTTACAATATTCTAGCCATCCAGTGCTGTGGTCTCAATTTTCTTAGGTTGTAGAGAGAGTTAAGGTGCCTACCAGTGCCTGGTATACAGAGTTAAAGTTGAAAATGATTAGGCTTTTTTACCTTATCCCTTAAATCCTTCAACCTATTTTTTCACTCTTCAAGAACTAATCCTTATCAAAGTATGATCCAAGAATGGTTTAACTACAAGCCTTTCAAGGTGTAATCTGCACATTTAAAGATGACTGCAGTAAGTCCTCTACATATGAATGAGTTCGGTTAGGAGAGCCTTGTATTCGTAATTCCAACAAAGTTAGCCTAGGTACCCAACTAACACAATCGGATATATATATATATATATATATATATATATATATATATATTACTGTACTGTAATAGGTTTATGATATTTTTCACACAAATAATACATAAAAAACCAACAAACACAAAAAATAAAGAAAACATTTTTAATCTTATAGTACAGTACCTTGAAAAGTACAGTAGTACAGTACAGGGGCTGGCATCGGGTGAACAGGCAAGAAGAGTTACTAACTGGAGGAGGGAAAGGAGCTGGGAGATGGTAGAGCTGCAGCATCGTCAGCAATAGGAGATGGAGGACAAGCTGCAGTTTCACTCATGCCTGACATTGATGGAATGCACGTTCTCATCTTTGAAAGTTCGCACTTGTAGGTATGTAGGGGACTTACTGTATGTAGATTTAAAGCTACTTCAACTAATTGTCCATTTACTTTGAAAATGAGCTCACATTCTCCCTGAGACCATTTCTTTAGGAGTAAAGAAAGAGTAACAGACAGAAAACTCCAGTCATAGTACATAAGGAAAGAGTTTTTTGTAACCATGAGATAAAGTTCTTAAACAAATTCTCTTCGTGGCCTGCACAGGGATAAGGGTCGAAGGGAAGCCTCAGGGATTTAGTTAGTTTAGTCATCCGGAGCCAATTTATGAAATTTCAACAAATCAAAATTAGCCTGATTAAGAGGTTATTTATTTGTTATTTATTAATTTTTGTTGTTTTTTTGGTTTGTTTAAAAGCATTTTTTTTTTTTTTTTTTTTTTTTTTTTTTTGTGGTATGCGGGCCTGTCACTGTTGTGGCCTCTCCCGTTGCGGGGCACAGGCTCCGGATGCGCAGGCTCAGCGGCCATGGCTCACGGGCCCAGCTGCTCCGCGGCATGTGGGATCTTCCCGGACCGGGGCACGAACCCGTATCCCCTGCATCGGCAGGCGGATTCTCAACTACTGTGCCACCAGGGAAGCCCTAAAAGCATTTTATTGTGAAATATATTACACATACAAAGCATGAATAATGTATATGAGTACAGCTCATATACATTAGTGTATAGATTAGTGATAAAGTGAACACAACACCTGAAGAAGCAGAGAATTACCAGAACCTTGAAGGCCACATGTGTTCCTGCCCTGATAACCTCCTGCACTCTCTCCCAGAGAGCTGGCCTTCTGAAATTTGAGATAATCATTCCTTGATTTCCTTTGTTTTTGTCCAGTTTTACTGAAATATAATTGATATACAGCACAGTATAAGTTGAAGGTGTACAGAATAATGATTTGACTTAACATATATCATGAAATGATTACCATAGTAAGTTTAATGAGCATCTATCATCTCATATAGATACAAAATGAAAAAAAAGGAAAAATATTTTTCTTGTTATGAGAGCTCTTAGGATTTACTTTCTTAACAACTTTCATATTTGTACATTTTGTTTTATTTTAATAACCCTGAAGAGCTGAAAGAAAACAGCAGAAGAGGATTGGACTTTTATAGTGGAGATTATTAACTATCTTATTAGTTGATAAGTATATGATGGAGGGGTGAAACACAGAGCAGGGATAGGCAGGATAAAAACAAAATGGGTCTTAACAGAAATACCAAAGATCTCCTGAGCAGAGACCAGTAGAGCCTGCTAACACATTGCTGAAAATATTAGACAAATTTAGTAACTTATTTGCTCCTTCTCCTTCTTCTTTCTTCTTTTCTCCTTTTCTTTTGTTTTATTTAACTTTTTAAAAAGACTTGGTGGAGATTTTTCATACACTCCCCTGCCCCCACACATGGTAGCCTCCCCCATTACCAAATATCCCCCACCAAGGTGGTACATTTGTTACAACTAATAAACCTACATGGACATATCATAATCACCCCAAATCTGTAGTTTACCTTAGAGCTCACTCTTGGTATAGTACATTTTATGTTTTGGGGCAAGTACATAATGACATATATCCATCATTACAGTATCATACAGAGTAGTTTCACTGTCTTAAAAATCCTCCATGTTCTACTGACACTTTCTACTCCCAACCCCCAATCCCTGACAACTACTGATCTTTTTATTGTCTTCAGAGTTTTGTCTTTTCCAGAATGTTATGTAGTTGGAATTGTATAGCTTATAACCTTTTCAGGTTTCAGATTTTACTTAGTGATATGCATTTAAGGTTCCTCTGTGTCTTTTCATGGTTTGATACCTCATTTCTTTTTAGTGTTGATTAATGTCCCATTGCCTATATGTACCACAGTTTATCCATTCTCCTACTGAAGGACATCTTGGTTGCTTCCAAATTTTGGCACTTGTGAATAAAGCTGCTATAAACATCCATGTGCAGGTTTCTGTGTGGACGTGTGCTTTCAGCTCTTTTGAATAAGTACCAAGGAGTGCAATTGGTGCATTGTATGGTAAGACTATGTTTAGTTTTCTGAGAAGCTGTCAAATTGTCTTCCAAAGTGTCTGTACAATTTTGCTTTCCCACCAGCAGTGAATAAGAGTTCCCATTGCTCCACATCCTCACCAGCATTTGGTGTTATCAGTGTTCTGATTCTGGCCATTCTAATAGGTGTATAGTGGTAGCTCATAGCTTTTTTAATTTGCACTTTCCTGGTGACATATGATGTGGAGTATCTTTTCATATGCTTACTTGCCATCTGTATATCTTCTTTGGTGATGTGTCTTTGAGGTCTTTGGCCCATTTTTTAAATGGGTTTTTTTTCTTATTGTTTAGTTTTAAGAGTTTTTTGTATAATTTGGATGGCAGTCCTTTATCAGATATGTTTTTTCAAATATCTTCTCCTAACCTGTGGCTTTTCTTCTCATTCTCTTGACATCTTTCACAGAGCAGAGGTTTTTAATTTTAATGAAGTTCAGCATATCAATTATTTCTTTCAAGGATTGTGTCTTTGGAGTCTTCTCTAAAAAGTCATTGCTAGCTATACTCGAAGTCATCCAGGTTTTCTACTGTCTTATTTTCTAGGAGTTTTATAGTTTTGTGTTTTATATTTAGGTCTCTGAGTTAATTTTTGTGAAGATCACATGATCTGAGTCTAGGTTCTTTTTTTTTTTTGCCTGCCCATGTCCTATTGTTCCAGCACTGTTTGTTGAAAAGTCAGGCTTTGTTGCATTGTATTGCCTTTGTTCCTTTGTCAAAGACTGATTAACTGTATTTATATGGATCTATTTCTGGGCTCTCTATTCTATTCCATTGATGAATTTTCATATTTCTTTCATCAATATCACACTGTCTTGATTACTACAGTTTTATTGTGAGTCTTAACGTCAAGTAGTATTAGTCTTCCAAGTTTGTTCTTCTCATTCAATATTGCATTGGCTATACTGAGTCTTTCACCTCTCCATATTGACTATATTTATTTGTTTAAGTTTCTGATGGCCTTTATTTTTATTTATTTATTTTTTGAGGTGATATTGTGTTTTTGTTAATCTTATTTTATTTATTTATTTTTTATACAGCAAGTTCTTATTAGTTACCTATTTCATACATATTAGTGTATATATGTCAATCCCAATCTCCCAATTCATCCTACTACCATCTCCCCAGGGCTTCCCCCCTTGGTGTCCATAACTTTGTTCTCTATATGTGTCTCTATTTCTGCCTTGCAAAGCAGTTCAACTGTACCAATTTTCTAGATTCCACATATATATGTTAATATATGATATTTGTTTTTCTCTATCTGACTGACTTCACTCTTTATGACAATCTCTAGGTCCATCGACGTCTCTACAAATGACCCAGTTTTGTTGCTTTTTATGGATAAGTAATATTACATTGTATGTATGTACCACATCTTCTTTATCCATCTATCTGTCAATGGGCATTTAGGTTGCTTCTATGACCTGGCTATTGGAAATAGTGCTGCAATGAACACTGTGGTGCATGTGTCTTTTTGAATTATGGTTTTCTCTGGGTATATGCCCAGTAGTGGGATTGCTGGGTCATATGGTAATTCTATTTTTAGTTTTTAAGGAACCTCCATACTGTTCTCCATCGTGGTTTTATCAATTTACATTACCACCAACAGTGCAAGAGGGTTCCCTTTTCTCCACACCCTCTCCAGCATTTGTTATTTGTAGATTTTCTGATGATGCCCATTCTAACTGGTGAGAGGTATACCTCATTGTAATTTTGATTTGCATTTCTCTAATAATTAGTGATGTTGAGCAGCTTTTCACGTGCTTTTGGCCATCTGTATGTCTTCTTTGGAGAAATGTCTATTTAGGTCTTCTGCCCATTTTTGGATTGGGTTGTTTGTTTTTTTAATATTGAGCTGCATAAGCTGTTTATATATTTTGGAAATTAATCTTTTTTCCATTGATTTGTTTGCAAATATGTTTTCCTATTCTGAGGGTTGTCTTTTCATCTTGTTTATTGTTTCCTTTGCTGTGCAAAAGCTTTTAAGTTTAGTTTCCTTAGGTCCCATTTGTATATTTTTGTTTTTATTTCCATTACTCTAGGAGGTGGGTCAAAAAAGATCTTGCTGTGATTTAGGTCAAAGAGTGTTCTTCCTATGTTTTCCTCTAAGAGTTTTATAGTGTCTGGTCTTACATTTAAGTCTTTAATCCATTTGGAGTTTATTTTTGTGTATGGTGTTAGGGAGTGTTCTAATTTCATTCTTTAACATGTAGTTGTCCAGTTTTCCCAGCACCACTTATTGAAGAGGCTGTCTTTTCTCCATTGTATATCCTTGCCTCCTTTGTCATACATTAGTTGATCATAGGTGTGTGGGTTTATTTCTGGGCTTTCTATCCTGTTCCATTAATCCATATTTCTGTTTTTGTGCCCGTACCATATTTTCTTGATTATTGTAGCTTTGTAGTATAGTCTGAAGTAAGGGAGCCTAATTCCTTCAGCTCCTTTATTTTTTTTTTGCCCTCAATATTGCTTTGGCTATTTGGGTCTTTTGTGTCTCCATACAAATTTTAAGATTTTTTTTTTGTTCTAGTTCTGTAAAAATGCAACTGGCAATTTGATAGGGATTTCATAGAATCTGTAGATTGCTTTGGGTAGTATAGTCATTTTCACAATATTGATTCTTCTGGTCCAAGAACATGGTATATCTCACCATTTGTTTGTGTCATCACTGATTTCTTTAATCAGTGTATTATAGTTTTCTGAGTTCAGGTATTTTACCACCTTAGGTAGGTTTATTCTTAGGTATTTTACTCTTTTTCTTGCAATGGTGAATGGGATTGTTTCTTTAATTTCTCTTTCTGATTTTTTTTTTGTTGTTGTTACTGTATAGGAATACCAGAGATTTCTGTGCATTAATTTTGTATCCTGCAACTTTACCAAATTCATTGATTATCTCTAGTAGTTTTCTGGTGGCATCTTTAGAATTATCTCTGTATAGTATCATGTCATCAGCAAACAGTAACAGTTTTACTTTTCCAATATGTATTCCTTTTATGTCTTTTTCTTCTCTGATTGCCATGGCTAGGACTTCCAAAACTATGTTGAACAATAGTGGCAAGAGTGGACATCCTTGTCTTGTTCCTGATCTTAGAGAAAATGCTTTCAGTTTTTCACCATTGAGAATGATGTTTGCTGTGGGTTTGTCATATATGGCCTTTACTATGTTAAGGTAGGTTCCCTCTATGCCCACTTTCTGCAGAGTTTTTATCATAAATGGATGTTGAATTTTTTCAAAAGCTTTTTCTGCCTCTATTGAGACGATCATATAATTTTTATTCTTCAGTTTGTTAATATGGTGTATCACATTGTTTGATTTGCATATACTGAAGAATCTTTGCATCCCTGGGATAGATCCCACTTGATCATGGTGTATGATACTTTTAATGTGTTGTTGGATTCTGCTTGCTAGTATTTTGTTGAGGATTTTTGCATCTATATTCATCAGTGATATTGGTCTGAAATTTTCTTTTTTGTGTAGTCTCTTTCTCTGGTTTTGGTATCAGGGTGATGGTGACCTCATAGAATATGTTTGGGAGTGCTCCTTCCTCTGAAAATTTTGGAAGAGTTTGAGAAGGATGGGTGTTAGCTCTTCTCTAAATATTTGGTAGAATTCATGTGTGAAGTATCTGGTCCTGGACCTTTGTTTGTTGGAAGATTCTCAATCACAGTTTCAATTTCATTATTTGTGATTGTCTATTTGTATTTTCTATTTTTTCCTGTTTCAGTCTTGGAAGGTTATGCCTTTCTAATAATTCTTCCATTCCTTCCAGGTTGTCCAATTTATTGGCATAGAGTTGCATGTAGTAGTAGTCTCTTAGGATGCTTTGTATTTCTGCAGTGTCTGTTGTAACTTCTCCTTTGTCATTTTGAATTTTATTGATTTGACTCCTCTCCCTCTTTCTCTTGATGAGTCTGGCTAAAGGTTTATCAATTTTGCTTATCTTCTCAAAACAACAGCTTTTAGTTTTATTGATCTTTGCTATTGTTTCCTTCATTTCTTTTTCATTTATTTCTGATCTGATCTTCATGATTTCTTTCCTTCTGCTAAATTTGGGGTATTTTTGTTCTTCTTTCTCTAATTGCTTTAGGTGCAAAGTTAGGTTGTTTATTCTAGATGTTTCCTGTTTCTTAAGGTAGGATTGTATTGCTATAAACTTCCCTCTTAGAACTGCTTTTGCTGTATCCCATAGGTTTTGGGTCATCGTGTTTCCATTGTCATTTGTTTCTAAGTATTTTTTGATTTTGTCTTTGATTTCTTCAGTGATCACTTCATTATTAAGTAGTGTATTGTTTAGCCTCCATGTGTTTGTATTTTTTACAGATCTTTTCCTGTAATTGATATCTAGTCTCATAGTGTTGTGGTCAGAAAAGATACTTGATACGATTCAATTTTCTTAAATTTACCAAGGCTAGATTTGTGACCCAAGATATGATCTATCCTGGAGAATGTTCCATGAACACTTGAGAAAAAGGTGTATTCTGTTGTTTTTGGATGGAATGTCCTATAAATATCAATTAAGTCCATCTTGTGTAATGTATCATTTAAAGCTTGTGTTTCCTTATTTATTTTCATTTTGGATGATCTGTCCATTAGTGAAAGTAGGGTGTTAAAGTCCCCTACTATGATTGTGTTCCTGTCGATTTCCCCTTTTATGGCTGTTAGTATTTGCCTTATGTATTGAGGTGCTCCTATGTTGGGTGCATAAATATTTACAATTGTTATATCTTCTTCATGGATCGATCCCTCGATCATTATGTAGTGTCCTTCTTTGTCTCTTGTAATAGTCTTTATATTAAAGTCTATTTTGTCTGATAAGAGAATTGCTACTCCAGCTTTCTTCTGATTTCCATTTGCATGGAATATCTTTTTCCATCCCCTCACTTTCAGTCTGTATGTGTCCCTAGGTCTGAAGTGGGTCTCTTGTAGACAGCATATATATGGGTCTTGTTTTTTTTTTTTTTTTTTTTTTTTAGTGGTACACGGGCCTCTCACTGTTGTGGCCTCTCCCATTGCAGAGCACAGGCTCCAGACGCACAAGCTCCAGACGCACAGGCTTATGGGCCCAGCCGCTCCGCGGCATGTGGGATCTTCCCGGACCGGGGCATGAACCAGTGTTCCCTGCATCAGCAGGCAGATTCTCAACCACTGCGCCACCAGGGAAGCCCTGGGTCTTGTTTTTGTATCCATTCAGCCAGTCTGTGTCTTTTGGTGGGAGCATTTAATCCATTTACATTTAAGGTAATTATCGATATATATGTTCCTATTACCATTTACTGAACTGTTTCGGGTTTGTTTTTGTAGGTCTTTTCCTTCTCTTGTGTTTCTTGCCCAGAGAAGTTCCTTTAGCATTTGTTGTAAAGCTGGTTTGGTGGTGCTGAACTCTCTCAGCTTTTGCTTGTCTGTAAAGGTTTTAATTTCTCCATCAAATCTGAATGAGATCCTTGCTGGGTAGAGTAATCTTGGTTGTAGGTTTTCCTCCTTCATCACTTTAAATATGTCCTGCCACTCCCTTCAGGCTTGCAGAGTTTCTGCTGAAAGATCAGATGTTAACCTTATGAGGATTCCCTTGTGTGTTATTTGTTGTTTTTCCCTTGCTGCTTTTAATATATTTTCTTTGTATTTCATTTTTGATACTTTGATTAATATGTGTCTTGGCATGTTTCTCCTTGGATTTATCCTGTATGGGACTCTCTGTGCTTCCTGGACTTGATTGACTATTTCCTTTCCTATATTAGGGAAGTTTTCAACTATAATCTGTTCAAATATTTTCTCAGTCCCTTTCTTTTTCTCTTCTTCTTCTCAGACCCCTGTAATTCGAATGTTGGTACTTTTAATGTTGTCCCAGAGGTCTCTGAGACTGTCCTCAGTTCTTTTCATTCTTTTTTCTTTATTCTGCTCTACAGTAGTTATTTCCACTATTTTATCTTCCAGGTCACTTATCCTTTCTTCTGCCTCAGTTATTCTGCTATTGATCCCATCTAGAGTATTTTTAGTTTCATTTATTGTGTTGCTCTTCATTGCTTGCTTCCTCTTTAGTTCTTCTAGGTCCTTGTTAAATGTTTCTTGCATTTTGTCTATTCTATTTCCAAGATTTTGGATCATCTTTACTATCATTATTCTGAATTCTTTCTCAGGTAGACTGCCTAGTTCCTTTTCATTTGTTAGGTCTGGTGGGTTTTTACCTTCCTCCTTCATCTGCTATGTGTTTTTCTGTCTTTTCATTTTGCTTACTGTGTTTGGGGGTCTCCTTTTTGAAGGCTGCAAGTTCGTAGTTCCTGTTGTTTTTAGTGTCTGTCCCCAGTGGCTAAGGTTGGTTCAGTGGGTTGAGTAGGTTTCCTTGTTGGGGGAATAGTGCTTATGTTCTGGTGGATGAGGCTGGATCTTGTCTTTCTGGTGGGCAGGTCCACGTCTGGTGGTGTGGTTTGGGATGTCGGTAGCCTTATTATGATTTTAGGCAGCCTCTCTGCTAATGGATGGGGCTGTAGTCCTGTCTTGCTATTTGTTGGGCATAGGGTGTCCAGCACTGTAGGTTGCTGGTTATTGAGTGAAGCTGCGTCTTGGTGTTGAGATGGAGTTCTCTCGGAGATTTTCGCCGTTTGATATTACGTGGAGCTGGAATTCTCTTGTGGATCAGTGTCCTGAAGTTGGTTCTCCCAGCTCAGAGACACAGCCCTGATGCCTTCCTGGGGCACAAGAGCCTTTAATGCACACAGCTCAGAATAAAAGGGAGAAAAAATAGAAAGGAAAGAAAGAAAGGAAGGAAGAAAGAAAGGAAGGACGAAATGAAGGAAGGAAGGAAGAGAGGAAGAAAGGGACGAAGGTAGGAAGGCAGGAAAGAAGGAAGGGAGGAAGGAAAGGAGGAAGGAAGGGAGGGAAAAAGGGAGGAAGAAAGAAGGAAGAAAGGAGGGAAGAATGTAAGAAAGGAAGAAAGAAAGAAAGAAAAGATAAAATAAAGTAGGATAAAATAAAGTTATTAAAATAAAAAATAATTATTAAGAAGAAAAATTTTATTTAAAAAAATGGTTCGGTCAGAACCCTAGGACAAATGGTGAAAGCAAAGCTATACAGATAAAATCTCACACAGCAGCACACACATACACACCCACAAAAAGAGAAAAAGGGGAAAATAATAATATACCTTGCTCCCGAAGTCCACCTCCGCAACTTGGAATCATTCACTGCCTATTCAGGTATTCCACAGATGCAGGGCACTTCAAGCTGATTGTGGAGCTTTAATCCGCTGCTTCTGAGGCTGCTGGAGGAGACCTCTCCCCTCCTCTTTATTGGCACAGCTCCTGGGGTTCAGCTTTGGACTTGGCCCCGCCTCTGAGCGCAGGTCGTCCAAGGGCGTCTGCTCTTCGCTCAGACAGGACGGGGTTAAAGGAGTAGCTGATTCAGGGGCTCTGGCTCACTCAGGCCGGGGGGAAGGGAGGGGCACGGATGCGGGGCGTGCCTGCGGCGGCAGAGGCCGGCGTGACGCTGCACCAGCCTGAGGCGCGCCGCGCGTTCTCCCGGGGAAGCTGTCCCTGGATCCCGTGACCCCGGCAGTGGCGGGCTGCACAGGCTCCTTGGCGGGGCACTGTGGAGAGTGACCTCTGCTCGCACACAGGCTTCTTGAAGGCAGCAGCAGCAGCCCTAGCGTCCCAAGCCCGTCTCTGGTGTCCGTGCCGACAGCCGCGGCTCGCGCCCGTTTCTGGAGCTCCTTTACGCGGCGAGCTTAATCCCCTCTCCTCTCGCACCAGGAAACAAAGAGGTAAGAAAAAGTCTCTTGTCTCTTCGTCAGCTCCACACCCGTCTCTGGAGCTCCTTTACGCGGCGCGCTTAATCCCCTCTCCTCGCGCCCCAGGAAGCAAAGAGGGAAGAAAACAGTTTCTTGCCTCCTCAGCAGCTCCAGACTTCTCCCGGACTCCCCTCCCGGCTAGCCGTGGTGCACTAACCCCTTCAGGCTGTGTTCACGCCGCCAACCCCAGTTCTCTCCCTGGGATCCGACCGAAGCCCGAGCCTCAGCTCCCGGCCCCGCCCGCTCCAGCGGGTGAGCAGACAAGCCTCTCAGGCTGGTGAGTGCAGGTCGGCACCGATGCTCTGTGCGGGAATCTCTCCGCTTCGCCCTTCGCACCCTGTTGCTGTGCTCTCCTCCGCGGCTCCGAAGCTCCCCGCCCTGCCACCTGCAGTCTCCGCTCGTGAAGGAAAGGGCTTCTAGTGTGTGGGAACCTTTCCTCCTTCACAGCTCCCTCCCACTGGTGCAGGTCCCGTCCCTATTCTTTTGTCTCTGTTTTTTCTTTTTTTCTTTTGCCCTACCCAGGTACGTGGGGAGTTTCTTGCCTTTTGAGGTCTGAGGTCTTCTGCCAGCGTTCAGTGGGTGTTTTATAGAAGCAGTTCCACGTGTAGATGTATTTCTGATGTATTTGTGGGGAGGAAGGTGATTTCCGCGTCTTACTCTTCCGCCATCTTCCGCTTATCTATTTTATACATAGTAGTTTGTACCTGTTAATCTCATAGTCCTAATTTGTCCCTCCTCCCTTCCATCTCCGCTTTGGTAACCACAAATTTGTTTTCTGTATCTGTGAGACTGTTTCTGTTTTGCATGTGCACTCGTTTGTATTATATTTTTAGATTCCACATTTAAGTATTTCCATTTTATACAAGATGAAGCTGAGGCTTATATGGGTAAGCGGTTGTTTTAAGGTTGCATAGCATGGAAGCAATGAATCAACAAGAGCAATCCAACACCAAATCCTCTGCTTTTCCTGTTTTGCTATGGCACCTCTCTGGTATTGCTGAAGTAAAGCTCAGATTTTAATTAATTCTGCTTAGAGGATTTGGGGATGATTTCAATAGAGGTCATATGTAAACAAAGTCTGAAAGATAAGTAGGAATTCTCTAAGTAAGAATGTGTATTTCATTACAAGAAAGGTATAACAAGTATGGTGTAAAATTTATTGGTCAATAGCTTTATGGATCTGTTGTGTCGTATGTGTTACCTAAGGATATGGGGCATTATTCTGCTATAGTCAGTGGAATAGTTCAATGAACTTGGAGTTCACAAACATAATTGCAAAAAATTACTACTGTTTAAATACTATTTGAAGTTATCTGTGTTCATGTGTTGAACACATGTATTGAATAATGGAATTGTAAGTTTCTGGAGAACAGGGTCTGTATTATTTATTTCTCTCATGGAGCTTGATACAATAACCCAGTGAAGATTTTTTAAATAAAGGAATAGACTGGGTCATGGCACTGGGAAATTATTTGATCTACCTGTACAACCAATAGTAAAATTAGTATTACTACTACTACTAATATTATAAAAATGCTGATACAGTTTCTGAGACTGATGATTCACTTCTTTGAAACATGCTCATGAGGCCAATAGTGGAGATTTAATCCTGTCAGCTTCCTCTTCTTTCATGGACATAGACATTGACCCAGACCATTTCTACACTTTCAAGAAAGGCCCTGTGAGAGAGCATACATCAGTTACTGCAAATCCATCATCATCAGTCTTAAAAGAATCTAAACTGCATACTTGCCTGGTAGTGGGTCAGAAAACGTCATCTTTGCACTGGAAAGTCAGCAGTGCTTTTATGGTTGACCTCACAAATCATGTTACATATTAATTCAACTTGGGTTATAACTTTATCATTCTTTCTTGGCCTACCATATAAGGAAGTATAGCTTTTAAAATAAATACCAAAGAATATATCAAAGAATATCCTTAAGAAGCTTTGTTATAAATCCTCTTCTTTCTATCAGTAGGACTTATATTCTGTTTCTCACCTAGGAACACTTATCCAAGAGACCTGTTATTTCAAACACAGTGATTTATTTAAATAGGACATGAGGAAATTTAAATCAATGTGGTCTTTTAATTGATTAAGAACCAAAATTTTAAAATTCAAACTTAAAAACAAATCTATGTTTTGTATATTGAGGAAAGACAGAGACATGCACTAATAAGTCACAAGTTTTTTAAAGTGGTATTAAAATTGAAGGGTCAAGCTTAATACTAATTTTCAAAATGTTACTCAGTATAAAATCCAATTTTTAAAAATATTTAAAATAAAATACATTACAAAAAATCACATTAATATAGATACAATAACATTTTAGTAAGTATATTCCATTCTTCATTATGACATAATGATTTTATAGAGTAGATATTAAATAATCGGAGATGCAAGCTAGCTTTTTAAAACTTATTATTATAGGTACATAATTGTGTAGACATAAAATGTATACAAAATATTCCAAAGATTTTATTAAATTTTCTAAGCTCACTCACAATGAAGAAAATAGGAAAAATAACAAACCTGTTTGGAAAAAGCATCTAAATAATAATGAACAATTAGAAAATAATTACTGTTAGTATAAAATCAAGTGCTAAATGGTGTGATAAAATTTATGTGTAGCCAGAATTGAGAGAAGGAGATATACTGCTTAAAAAGAAAAACAGGCTTAATCACAAATAAGGAGTAAAATGGGTGGTGATGTGTAAATGAAAAGACCTGAATTCTAAGTTCATCCTCCACTTATAGATTATGTGACCTTAAGTAAGTTACTTAACCTTCTTAGGCCACTAATGGAGGTAACACTTGTCCTGTATACTTTGCAGGATTTTCTGGGGGAGAAAAAAAAAAAAAAAAACTAATAAAAATAACATAAAATTTTATTTGCAAATAGAGCACAATATTAAAGTGAATGGTAGTATTTCTACCTTTTATACTTGATTGACACCTAGTGTAATACTTTAGAATTTGATTACAACTAATTATAGTTACTCCTTTCATTTGGATTTCAGAAAAATCTGTGGGTTAAATTGTGTCACATTAACCTGTTACTGCTACATAGGAGAAGACTTAGGTTGGATATTTGTCTTTTCTTCTAGTCTTATACAGAGGTATTTATGATTTGTTTCTCAATATCCATTTTATAAATTTAGGAATACATTCAATCATAAAAATAAAATCTGAAATAATTTTGAACAATAATCTATAAATTTGTGATATTGAAAAATCATGTAAAACTGTAATTTGAATTAGTACAAAGTTTCTTAACTTTGATTAGCACTTGGTCTTTTGTTATTTTTAGTGAGCTTATATTAGTCTGGTATTTTAAAAAAGGGGAAACATGGGAAGCTCAGACCGTATACAAGTAACTGAATGTTTAACACTTCCTCTATACGTTCTTGTCTCAGTTTATACTGAGGCATAAAGAAAAAGAACAGTGCTGTATTACCATAGCCAAGAACCTGTGACTCACTCACCAGAAGGACAACTAACAGGAGAGTAATACAAGGACAAAATTTTTGAAGAGAATTCATTTACAGAGAGTTGTGCTATGAATCCCACCTTCCCATTAAGTTGGAAGAAGAAGAATGTCTGCCCTTAACCTCAAGCTTAATGAGGATTTCAGTGAGATTACTCTGAGAGCTTGATGTGTTTCCTTGGTATTTGAGAGGTTTAATGGGCTCGTGCTTGAGGCAGGACAAACTAAGCTAAAAGGACTAGTGTCAATGGAGTGAACACAATTTTTGTGGAAAGAATCTATACTTGTTTTTCTTGAGTTAATGTGCTGCAGTGTTGCAGGTTGCCTTCCCAGGAAGCAAACTCTGGAACAGAGATTGGGTAGCTTGTGAAAAATGTTTTTAGTGAGTACTATCGGAATCAACACCTGTGGAAGTAAGGGCTGAGCGATAAATTGAGCTGCAAGGCTGAATGGCTCTTCAGAGTTTACCTGAGATGGTACCAGAGGGCAGGTCCTTTATATCCCTGTGTTAATCAGTCTTTGGACACTGGCTGCCCATGGAAAGAAGTATGACCATTGGTAAGACATCCTCAAAGAGGGCTGATAGCTGAGAGTAACCCTACCACTAAGTGGGGGATTAATTTAATCTTTGTTTCTTGAAGGGGAATCTGGGCAGTTAATCACAGTACCCATCACAAATCCCAAGTTCCAGTTGAGAAACCCACAGAGGGAATGTCAGCCTAGAGTCTCTGCCTTCCATTGTGAAGGAACTCTGACAGCAAGTGTAATGTGCTGTATCATTGGGGCATAACCTAAGGGTGTATTTGAAGTAACCAGCTGAAGGAAGAGCACTGCCAATGCCAAGGCAATTAAATCAGGAAGCCAAAGAGGGGATTCTCTTGAGCAGCACTGTCCATTATAATGTGAACCACATATGTAATTTTAAACTTTCTTGTAACCACATTTTTAAAAATGGAAAAGAAAGAAGTGAAATTACTCTTAAAGACATTTTGCTAATTTAGATTGTTTTCTATTTTCTTAAATAGAATTTAAGGTATTTAATATATTTTTATTTTGAGATTATAGTCAAAATAAAAAATATCAATGAGATACTTTGCATTAGTTTTCATTCTATTCCTTTGAAATTGGTGTGTATTTTAATCTTATAGTAACCACATTTCAAAGTTCTCAGTAGCTTCAAATAGGACCAATACCACCATACTGGAGAGTTCAACTCTAGGGAACCTACAGAAGTGTCCTTGAGAGAAAAAGCTTTAAATTTCTGCCAGATCCAGAGGTTGCCAATCTATTACATGACAGTGACAAGAAAATCAGAACTTTTTACACCTTTTATCTCTTCCCAGTCCTATCCTGAGTGTCATAAACATTAGCTATTGAGTGAGAAAAAAATAAGCTGCCTATATCTTCTTCCACAAAGGCAATCAGCCCTAGCTATATGTTGCAAGATGGGAGCATTTTCCTTAAATGAAAATAAAAGTGTTGAATATGTTTGAAAGAAGTGGAATGTTTAGAGCATTGTGAATGAAACCAGAAACATCTTAAAATGATCACTTTTTGTTTCAATAATCTTGCTGAGATTTAATTGACATCCAGTCAACTGCATATATATAAGGTATACAATTTATTGTTTTAATATATGCACACACCCGTGAAACCATCACTATACTCAAGATATTGAATGTATCCATTACTCCCAAAAGTTTTCTCATGCTTTATTGTTATCCCTCCCTTTTCCCATTCTTTCCCTTCTCTGTTCCAGGTAAACACTGTTCTGCTTTTGGTAACTTTAGATTAGTTTGCATTTTCTAGAAGTTGATGTAAATGGAATAATATAGTATGAACTGTTTTTGTTTAGTCTTTTTCACTCAGTGTGATTATTTTGAGACTTGTCCATGTTTTTGCATGTATCAACAGTTTATTCCTTTTTGTTGCTAAGTAGTATTCCATTGTATGGTTATACTACACTTTGTTTATCCATTAGACTGTTGATGGACATTTAGACTGTTTGCATTTGGGGTCTATTAAAAATGAAGATTCCCTGACCATCCATGTACAAGTCACTGCATTGACATGTTTCTTGGGAAAATATATGAGTGAGCTAAGCTAGCTGGATCATATGGAATGTTTATGTTTAACTTTTTAGGAAACTGCCAAACCATTTTCCAACATAGTTGTACCAATTTCCATTCCTACCAGTAGTGTGTGAGAATTCCAGTTGCTTCATCTCATTCATCACACTTAGTATTATCTGCCTTTTACATGTTATTTTTTCAAATATGTGTATAGTGGTATCTGTGGTTTTAATTTGCATTTCCCTAATGACAAATGTTGACTATCTTTTCATGAGCCTAGCCTCTATTCCTAAATCATCTTTGCCATAGTCTTTTTTCATGACTATATTTACCATCTATATCTTCAATGGCAAAATAAATGTATGTTCAAATCTTTACTCATTTCTTTTTTGTTGTTTTAATTTTTATTAATTTTTAAAATCTTTTGGCCATGCCTCTAGGCATGTGGGATCTTAGTTCCCCGACCAGGAATCCAACCCTTGTCCCCTGCATTAGAAGCTCAGAGTCTTAACCACTGGACCGCCAGGGTAGCCCCCTTTACTCATTTCTTTTTAAGTTGTTTGTTTTCTTATTGATTTTTGAGAGTACTGTATATATTCTATATACAAGTCCTTTATCAGCTATATGACTTACAAATATTGTCCCTCTGTCTGTCTCTGCTTGTCTTTTCACTCTTTAACCAGTGTCCTTTGAAGAGCAGAAGTTTTTCATTATGATAAAGTTCAAATCATCAGTCTGATGTTTCTTCGATACTGGTTTTGGTATTGTATCTAAGAAACCTTTACCTAACTCAAGGACACAAAGATGATCATCTATGTTTTTTTCTAGAAGTTTTAGTTTTCACATTTAAATCATGATCCAATTTGAGTTAATTTTTATATAAGGTGTTAGTCTGAATTGAAGTTTATTTTTTTCTCTCACCTCATTGTTCTTTTCTCTCTTATATTACTGTCCTTCATTGTCTGATTCCCAGTGACTTAAAAACCATTGTTTAAATCTTTTCCCCATTTTTTTATTTGGTTCAGGTAGGAGGGTGAATTAGGTTTCTGTTACTCTATCTTGACCAGAAGGAACATTCAAAAGTTCACTTTTAATTATTAAACATAGGCTGCATTTTGTGACTCAAAGTGACTTTATATTGAGAGTGAGTTGAAAACCCTTAAGAACCTGCATGTGTTTTTATTCAAAGATAAGAAAAGGAATACCCACACTAAAGAAATTTAACAAGGTAGTGAGACTCAAACATGAATATGGGCCCTGAGTTCCCCATGTTACATGTAAGAGTTATATAATTTTCAATACTAGAGGCTTTGATTAATTAACACTTGAAAATTAGGAGATGTTTTCTATTATGATTTTCATAAGTAATAGAAATCCTGAGAATGGCCTTTCAAATCCTTTTTCGTATTATCTGGGAAGTCTCAAGAATTCTTCCAGCCAGTCATGCCAGCATTGGGAAAACTGGAAAACATGTTATAAATATTGCAATATAATCAAAATTGATATATACTTCTTTGAAAGTACATAATATTAAAGAAAGTGCAAATTAGAATTTCAAACAGCATTTCTAAAGTTTAACATGACATAATAGTGCCAGTTCTGTACTGAATTCCTCCTACTTTTCAGGCCATTTTCTTTCTTTTTTGAGGCTTCCCACTTTGTTAATTCCTCCTATATTCAAATCACAGGTTTACATCTATTTCTAAAAGGCTGTATGAGATCATCTTAAAAGAAATCCATTTTAAGTGTCAGTCATAAGATTAACCTACCTTTATTAATTAACCCATCTATAAATTATGAAAAAAGTGAGAGACTAGAACCAGTTGGTTGAAAGGCCTGAGCTGAATTAGATGAGTGTGTGTCAGTGTTGGGCACTGATATCAAGGGATAGTCCACATTATTGAGCTAAAATTGATTCTTTCTCTTTTTTTTTTTTTTTTTTTTAACATTTTACTGTCACTGAAAAGTTTTCAGATGAACTGGAGGTCTTTTTGATTGACCTACATATTGAATTTAAAGAAAGTTCTGAGTTGAAATTTAGTGTCCTAACCTTTGTGCTGGCATTATTCACCCTGGTGAATAAGTGAAACACTGGATGCTTTGTAAAGAAATGAAAAAGGGAAGAAGTTTTAAAGTTTGAAAATATTTCAGGAAGGAAAACAATGAGTAGTAGAAAGATTAAAACTTCCAAAGGCAATGAGTTATAATTTTGTCAAACAGAAGGGAAGATTTTGATGTTGGTGTGAGTTTTTATACAGTTAGATGAAGATGAAATGTGTAAAGTTCAAGATACTAATATTGTGTATCAACCTTTTAAAGAAAAAAGAAATCATGGTGTGCTTTTGTTAGAATTGCGTATTCCTAAATCATGGTATTCATTGCAATTTGTTCTGAGTTGTGATCTCTGTGCCTGTGTAGTATTGAAAATAGGGGTTTCTTATTTTTAACAGCATTCTTTCCCAAACGTGTTAGAAAACATAGAAAATCTGTTAATCTCCAGTGTACTATTTTGCGAACTTCACCCAGAGAAACCCAGGAGTGTGTAATATATAAAACATTGAAATAACATCTGTGGCATGAAAGTATATTAATCATAAAAATAACATCTGTTTTAGAGTAATCTTTGAAATATATATTATAAAAATCAAAACAGCATGAGAGAAAATTGGAAACCATTCATTTTACCATTATCTTCAATTACTAGAAAATAAATGTTAAATTTAATGTGACTAATTCCTTTACCTGACTGTCTGTTCTTTAGTACTGACATGCCTTATGTAGGTCCAAATCAATAAATTAAACTGTAAAATGAGAATGTCAATCTTCTGTTTCCTTCTGAGGTTCATTTTGTTAGTTTACTCATTCTAAAAATATGTTATGTAAAACTAATTTTAAAAAAAGACATTTTAGTAAAAGTGAGTGTTTATCTTTTATTCATTCCAGTATACTTTCTCAATTATGTCAGTGCTCTAATAACAACAAAAAATTAGATAACTAGTAGATAAATAATAGATAAATAATAAATAATAATAATAAATAATAGTAGATAAATAATTCTTTTATGGAGGAAGTGATTTTAAGAGTCAAGGAACTCCACCATAACATGCTGAAGAACTGAATATTTATGTCTTTGGCCCACCCAAGAGGTCAAAGGAAATAGCTATAGTAATATTTTATGAGATGATTTCACACAACAAGACTGACTGTGGGATCTGAGCCACCAGTAGGTCTTCAAAGTGGTTTTGATACTGTGTTTCTTTTAAAGCTTTCAGAATAAGGAATCATAATTATAGGGAAAAGATTGGCTAGTCTTTAACAATAACGTACATAAATCACAATCAAATTTGTCCAAGCCCTCATGCCTTACTACTTTGATACAGCAGTAGAGAATTCTTGAAACCATCATGACAGTCTTCAATTTTGTTTTCAAAATCCCTTAATCTTTCTGCTCCTCTTCGTAACATATTATACCTTTTTACCTTGGTTTGGCCATCATCTAAAACCTTGCCACTCCAAATGTGTCTGCAGACCACCAGCATTAGTATCAACAGAGAGCTAGTTAACAGTACAGAGTCTGGGGCCCTATTTCAGACCTATTGAATCAGAATCTGCATTTTAACAAGATCATCAGATGATCCTATGTGTATTAATGTGTGAGAAACACTGGTCTAAAACACCTTATCCTTAGTCTCTGGCAGAAAAACTCCTGGTGCCATGTAAGATGTGACATTTTCTCTTGACTATCCCTGCTTCTCCCTCTGTCCAGTGAATGCTTTTGTTTTGGAATATTATTTTATCCTACTGATTCAGGAAAAATTTCAAATTAGGTAAAGTTGATCTTTGCTGTATTCTATGTCATTTTTTTCCTGTTTTTTTTTTTTTTTTTTTTTTTTTTTGATATGCGGGCCTCTCACTGTTGTGGCCTCTCCCGTTGCGAAGCACAGGCTCCGGACGCGCAGGCACAGCGGCCATGGCTCACGGGCCCAGCCGCTCCGCGGCATGTCGGATCTTCCCGGACCGGGGCACGAACCCGTGTCCCCTGCATTGGCAGGCGGATTCTCAACCACTGCACCACCAGGGAAGCCCTTTTTTCCTGTTTTTACTCTTGCCACCCACCTCTTCTGTATACAGCAGTAACAGTGATGTTTTAAATTTATAAATCTCTCTCTCCATTCTTAGTTCATGTTACTCCTCTCATTACTTGTCATTATCCAGCCACACTAGCTTCCTTTCTGTCAGTTGAAAACATCATGCACTTTTCTGATCCTTGGCCCTTCTTCTTCCCTCTGTTTATAATACACTGTCACTTGCCTCTCCATGTGTATGTATCAGGCCCTTAACTTGTCAGTCTCATCTCAAGTATCCTGTCTATAAGGGGTCTTCTTGTATGTAAACCAGATACTTTTAAAATATCAACTTTATCAACTTCATAGTTAATATTACTTCAAAGTACATATCATGATGTGAAGTTGATAATTATGGGTAAGAACCTTGTATATCTTGCTCATCTTTGACTCCTATCACCTGGAACAGTGTTTGCTGTGGAACTAAAACCTTCATAATTATTCATTAAATAATACATCTCCTTTTCTTATGCCCTTTTTATTTATTTCAGGTAATTAACTAAACATATACTGAGCACACACTATGTTCCAATTGTTTTCCTAAGGGCTAGTGATAAGATAAAGAAAACAGTCTCAGCTTCCAGTATGTTCATGATTTAGAGGAGAAAGATATGTATAATAATGTATTATAATGAGTAGGATTTTAATAAGAGAGGAGGTCATTTTAGGCTGAGAAAGGCTATACAAAAGGCTGATATGAAAGAACCTGATACATTATAGAAATGGTGACATTCGTTGTGGTTCAAGTATAATGTTACCCACTTTGAATTCTAATAACAAAAGAAATTCACTAGGTATAAGTAGAAGTTAGGAATGATCAGAAAAGGCAAGAACTTACATATTACTAGAAGGAATGCCTAGGAAAAGTTTTAGATACTGCAACTCAAATTGGAATGTGCATATGAATAATCTGGGAATCTTGTTTAATGATGAGAGATTGCTTAAACATAGTTTGTGAGATTGTCTCACGATCTTCAGAGATTGCTGGACTCCTCCACTCACCTAACCTGAATACAAATAAATAAAAACAAAATGAACAAACAGAAAAAGCCATGCAAACAAAGAAAAAATGCATTAAAAAAGCCATTGCTAAAGACAGAAATGCACCAAACAAAGATGTGATTTTATTCTGGCTTTTACAGTTGGAAGAATATTTATCAATGGTGAATGTCTCAAAGAAGGAGACAACTAGTGGTTTCATAAAGCAAAGGAGCGATTAAAGAAGGGTGGAGATGAATTTCATCTTAGAATGTGCATGGGCAATGTGGTCTTCTGAAGATTCTCTGAACACATATGACTGGGGAGGGTCTTAACCTTTTCTGTTTTCAGGGAGTACAGGTCTCAGCTTAAGTTCAACATTGTCACCAAAACCTTCTTTCCTTTAAAGGACATACGGCAGTAAATTTTAACCTTTTCATTTTCTTCGGACTGTCAAATATGTGTGTTATTGGTATGCGTATCTGAGCTACAGCAGTAGTAAGAAGACAAATCAGAATATACAAATCCAGGTAAAGTTGAGAATGAATCAAAACATTTATCATTGCCATGAGACATATTTTGGAATATAAAAAAATCGGTAAGCCAAAATAAGTCTTTAATTTTAGAATATTAAGCAATTGAAAAACAGTGCAGAATTACAATTAGTAGGTAAACATTTGCATGTTTGCATCCTTAGCCTATCTGGTGAGTCAATGTGTGTATCTGTGATTCCCTGGAAATCCTAAATCCTGCGCCTCCTTTTACTGGATAGAAAAGCTATGACAATCTGTCACCATACTCTCTGAGAATACTTTGATATTGGTTGCCAATTATCCTCCAATGGAGTAAATATTCTCTAGTTCTAACTAGAATAGACAAATAAGTGACTTTTATTCTGATATTGGATCTCTGACTATCAGTCCAAAATAATAACATCAAAAGAATTGATAATAGAATAAAGCTGACACAGTACAAAGCTAAATCCTGAAGTCCTAGAACATTATGTTTGAGTCTTTGACCCTTTGTCAGTGTTGAAGGAAGCAATGAAAAGAGAAAAAGACTGAAATTTATGTCTTTAAATATGTCTCGAAATATTTTTTCCCTTGGCACATTTGAGAGAGAGAATTTGCTCTCTTTCTTACCTTAGAGATTCACAGACATAGAATGTAACTACCCGAAGAGAACATTCCAATTGAAAAAGGGAGAGAAGGGGGATAGTAAATATTTACCATAGGAAGTGATCAAAGAAGGTCAGTCAAAGAAAATGCAGTCAGTGAAGTAAGAGCTAGCTCAAAAGAAAATTATAACTGCTACATTCCTATCTCTGACATATTTTGTATTGTAACAAGAAAGATATTTCAGAAGTTGTATTCACTCACATCAGAGCATTTGTAAAGACAAAATACATAAAACAAAGCCACTGGAAAGTGTCAATCATTTGAAATTTAAGCAAGAGCAAAGAAAAGATGACAATATGAGGAAATAATTGCTACTATGTATGTACATGTGCATGTATAAATTGACTTATTTAGTCATTTCTGAATTATAACTTATAAGACATATTTTGACATTTGGAATTCTTAAGCCATCTCTACACTGGGAAGGTTTTTCTAAATTAAAATTTCCTTCCTCCAGATATTTTTTCTTTTCTTTCTTTTTTTTCTTCTCAGACATGTTGTCCTTAGTTCTTTTTTAAAACACTTAGACTGTGTACAATTACTGTAAGGTTGGTCATTTCATGGGACTCTGACCACTTTGTAGAACTGGGTTTAAAAAAGATAAGATTATCAGGTTGACTTAACAGGGAGAAATCTATTCACCATCTTCAACTGAATTTAACTTTAAATCTTCACCATCTTCCCACTTAGCATTAACACCCTCATCAATGAAATGTGAGATCCAGCTAAGCATAGGGTATCAAGAGCCAATCAGTTAATAAACGAGTGAAGCAATTTTCATTGGGACTGTGGCAAACTGAAGAGGGAGAGCTATAAGGAGTAAGTGTTGAAGATGTAACTTCCAGCTTTCATTTTCATATGTCATGAAGAGTTGATGTCTAGTGTCGCTAAACATTCCAGTTCTTATTTTTTTTAAAAGCCAGAAATTCATGTTTTAAATTAAATCTCTCAAATGAAACAACAACTGCCTTTTCTGTGTTTTTTCATTTTTGCTTTTGTCTTTTTCCTTTTTTTCTTTTCTTTTTGCGTATAGTGTATTTTACATATCTGAGAGCACTGGTTTGAAACTTCTGGCCCAGGTGATCCAAGTGCTTGACAGTTTTCAGAAAGGGTACTAAGTAAGAATATATTAACATTATATTAGAAGTCTATTAGAAATCTATTCAAATAGTTGGCACTAAGGATTGATATACCAGAAGCAGCATTTTCTTTAAAGAGCTAGAATGTGGCTCTGAGAAACTGTCCAGCCAAGCAAATAAATCTTATATAGAATCCCAATATAATACTGTTAACTGAGGCAGAGGCCTGTGAGATTTTTATCTATAAAAGTAGTACTTCAGTATGTCATTTATGGAATTGGGGATAGATTTAGGTAAGATATTTGAGGTAATTAGTTAAAATTTCTATTCATTAATGTTATTAATTAATTTAATATTTTAATTATGTATGTCAAGTAAAGTTTTCAAACTTTAATGCACATCATAATCATCTGGATGTCTTGTTTAAACCCAGATTCTTCCCATCTACCCCAAGTTTCTGATTTGATAGGTCTGGGGGGTGGGCCTGTAATTTACACTCTTAACAAGTCTCAGGGATGTTGATGCTGCTGGTGGTCCAGGACTACACTTTGAGAAACACTATTCTCCTATACAGAATACCAGATTAAGTGTCAGGTGATCTGGCTAGAGTTTAGGTGAGGACATTTTTAGTAAACGATTTCATCTTTTTTAACCTCACTGATAAAATAAAGAAGCTGGACTGTACAATATCATGACAAAGAAATATAGACACCCCAGATAGGCTAAGGATGAGTATCCTCTCATATTGAAAGTATATTTATTCTTTAGGAGAGGATGAGTTTTTTTATGAGAAAAGGGCAAAGAAACATCAGAATAGTCACTCTCTACTCTGCCCCAAGCAAATCAAGTAATCCCTAAACTTTAATACCCAACCAGTGAAACAAAAGCCCAACTAGACCCACTAGCCTTTGATGGTAGTTTAGAGATCTTTGGTCCTCTCTTTGTTGCCATGATATCCTCTCAAAACTGCAAACTACTTTTTTAGAGTGTGCTTTCCAATCTCAGGTCTTGCTCTCCCTGAAAGGAGTTTTGGTATTTATAGGTATTAATGTATATTTCTTCAACTCATTAAGTTTCCACAGAGATCTTAGGGGTTGATCTGAAAGATCTACAGGGGTTGCCCCCTCTTAGTTGCTGGGTGACCCACCTTTTAATTCAGTGTTTTAAATTCTCAAGCAGCTCTAGCATTTTGTGTTCTGTATGCAAACTTGGTAGTAGGGGAACTCAAGTGACTTTAGACTTCAGATCATAGAATGATGGTTGGGCCAGTGGAGGGAGCTGTTTACTTGCAGATGGCTGACCTTGGTCTACAGCCAGACAGAAGCACGCTTTTCATTGTTAGTGAAGAGCCTAGTGCTAAATCATTCATTGCTCTGAGTCAGCCTTTTCAATGAGCTGAACTGCTTATTTTGCTTTGAATTTGGAAAAATAATCACCTTATATCGATGCCTCAAAGAACTGTACTTGCAATAGTCTTCGTGACTAGGTGGAAGGTTGGTAAGAGCTGGGCTTGAGAAGAGACAACCAGTAAGATGGGTGAGAGAGGTTCTTTGTTGAATGATGTGAACAGTTCCTTATTTAGTGAGTTGGAGTGTGCTCAGACCTAACTCATTTAAGGTATAAATTACATGTGATTTTAAAAAAAAGTCAAAAATAGTCTTTCTGCCTTAGTGAATATTTATCTTTAGGGTAATTTTCTTTGGAGTTCCAGAGTTAATTATTTCTTTTAATAGAATGAGTAGATTTAAATGGACCAAACAGAGTGTTGAATTATAGGACTGATGAATATTGCCACTAATCTCAAGAAATTTCGGTGTCTGAATAATAGTTAATGATGGCTGGTAAAAATTTTAAATGTGAGGCTTATGTAATGTGAAACTTGCTTTTTAGACTCAAATTTAAAGTTTTGCTATATGTGTTTATTTATGCTTTTCTGTGCCATGATGTGGTTCATAAATGTTCAGAATATCTGACAGATTTATAAATGTTCTTTTTACTGAATATTTATGAGCTTAATAACAATGATAAACATAGCTTAGTTTATAAGATATTCAATAGTTTGTTTCTAATTTCTCCAACTATGTAAAGTTTTAGCATAGTTAACATTTAATTGAAAATGATAGCCCAGAATAATGCACTGGAACAATAGACTGGTAGTCAGGAGACCCTAGGCTCTAGAGCTAGCTTCTCCTCTTCTAACAGTGTGATTTTGTAGAAATTATTTAATCTCACTGGGCTTGAATCTCCTTAATTTAAAATTATAATGTTCAACTTCTAGGCATTTACAGTTTCCATATTTTTAATTTTTTCAAATGATTCTTGCTTAATGTTAGGCCACTTGATATATTAAGTAAACTGTAAAGCAGCATATTTTTAAGCCACATTTTTTAAAAACATTCTTTTGTGAAAAAATAAATTTAATGTTATATAGTTAATAAATACATATATTTTATCTGATGATTTTTGATTGCTTAGTTGAGAGTATAATAGTAGTACAACTTTTACAATATATTTTGTTTCATTATTAAAATTACTATTTCCTTATTATTTTCACATAATATACTTTTATAATTATTACAACCTACAAAAAATTCTCAAGAAAACAAGTATCGTTTACTTAGAATTTTTTTAAGTTGACAATGAAAAGTCAGTCTAAGTTTATATAACAGGATAATATCAAAGAACTTTATATTATATATCACATAATTATAAATCTTATTTTTCAGAAAGAAAACTAAGTATGCCATGATAAAATTATTGATGGAAACTGAAATGTTAACCATAATTTTAGAAAGCCAACACTAAGTTTTAGAAATCCTACTAATGCCTCTAAAATATTATTATACCACTCTTAATTTAGACTGAAATAGCCTTAAGAACTGAGTCTCAGTTTAGTCTAACAGATTAAGCTCTATGAATCCTTTGGCTGAGATTTTCTATTGGTAGCTGGAAGTTCTCTGTGAAAAAAAAAAAAATCAAATTCAGAAGCCTTTGTAGGGCAATCTGTTTGGTTTTGCAAGACTCTCTCTCCCTGCTAAAAGATTAAAAATATGACCTATGATTTGTGTCTTTTGCCCAGGATGTTATTATTTCATGGTAATATACTGATTTGGATTTTGATTGCATTTCAGGCAATAAGAGATGTTCCTAAAGGTTTTATTTTATATGCAGGTACATGTACAGCTTTTGTTTATATATCTCACTCCTAGGAAGCACTAATATGATTTTCTTAAAGTCAAAATTTATGAAAAAATAATGGAGAATTATAGGCATAGCCACTATTCATTGATTATTATTATCTTTTATACAAAAGATTCTAAAAATATAACTTGGATTTATATGACAACTTCTTCTGTGTTTCTCTGTCTCCTTTTTAAAAAAATATCTTAAGTTTTTTGGATTTAGGACAAGAGCCCTCTAATTTCTTGTGGGAAGACATTTCTAAATCTGTTTGTCATGTGTTACTCTTATATGATTCTTAACAATAAATTCAGTATCATAACTCTTAAAACTTTACCTTGACATCATGCATCAAATTTTATTGTCTCCTCTGCTGGTCTGAAATTACTAATGAGAGCCTGAATGTCACAAGGCAATGAGGATTGCCCATCAGTTGCAGAGCTCAGTCAACTGTGTAATGAACAGACTATGTTTGTCTGCTTTCTTTTGTATAGCACTTAGTGAATCGCAGCACATTTTCAGCAGCTTAGTGATAGTGCTGATTTCATCAATTCTAAACTTTTTGCATCGTTTTACAAACCATTACTGAACTTTATTTCATTCTGTATATCTAGTAAGGCAGTGCCAAACTAATTGGCACTAGAGCAGCTAATAGGCAGTAAAACAGGATAATAACACTAGTACAAGATAAAGCATCAAAGATGATAAGAAACTGAAAACTACATTTACCATATTTCTTTACATATTTTTAAGGGTTTTAACTAAAGTAAAAAGCAAATATATGCTTAGTATTAAAAATAAATACATACATAAATAAAAGGATTATAGAACAAAATGTGTAAGTCCCCTTTTGATATATCTTTCCCATTCCTAATTTTAAAGTCTGGTTTGTATCCTTCTCAATGTTTTTCCTTTGTAGGCTCAGAGCCTGAGTTAATTTGAATTAAAGAAAAAGAAGTAAGGTGTCATACATATATTGCATAGATGAATCCTAGTATCAAAATTTAAGTATGTCAGATAAATTTATAAGTAAAGTACATTTCCTAGTTTTGATATTATATAAATGAGATTATATTTTTTTAAATCTTCAGATTGTTTTTAAGATAAACATACCATATTTTACTTAACCTTTTATCATTGATGGGCATGTAGCATTTTTCAGTATTTCATTCTTGCCAACAATGCTGTAAATAACATACATTGTATATATATTGAGGTATTTCTGTAAGATAGATTCCTTTCTTGGACAAATAATATGCACATTTAAAACTGTCCTTCAAAAGGTGTGTACCAGGGCTTCCCTGGTGGCGCAGTGGTTGAGAATCCGCCTGCCGATGCAGGAGACACGGGTTTGAGCCCTGGTCCGGGAAGATCCCACATGCCGCGGAGCGGCTGGGCCCGTGAGCCATGGCCGCTGAGCCTGCGCGTCCGGAGCCTGTGCTTCGCAACGGGAGAGGCCACAACAGTGAGAGGCCCGCATATCACAAAAAAAAAAAAAAAGGTGTGTACCAATATATGCTAAAACTTACACTGTACGCTATTCCCATTTCTTTAGGATCTCAGTTAAAAAAAAAAAAAAATTGCCAGTACACCAGTTGAAACATATAAACATGAAACATATAAGCATTGTAAACTTGCCTGTTATCTTAGAATCTCACATTATTTTAACTTATCATTTCTGGATAATATTAGATGACAATATAATATCATGTATAATATCAGGAATAGGTACTGAATTAGATCAAATAATTTTTTAGAAGCCAGAGATTTTTGATAACCTTTTCAATTTTATCTAAATTTTTAATTCTATTCAGATATTTTTACCTTTTTCATCAAATTTGGTAATTAGGATGTAATAAGAAATTGTCTGATAATGTAAAATCTCAAGGTTATTAGCTTAAAGTTATACAAAGTCTTCCCTGATATTTAAAAATATGTAATTATAGTTATGTTCTTATCCTATCCCTTATGTAGTTCATTATAGCATTTAAAAAAAAATTTGGCTAATCCAAAAAATGTTTCTCTTTTTTTTATAATTCTTAAAGCCCACACTGTTTTATTGCTTGAATTTATTATTGTTGTCTAATTAAGACTACTACTGTTACTTCATCTTTATTATTTCATCCTTTTCACTTTCATTAGGCTCTTTGTTCCTTTAGTTTATTGAGATAAAAATTTCATTTCATTTATTTTCAACCTCTATTTTCGTGACAAATATTTTAAGAGTAAAACTTTTCAGTTGAGCGCCATTTTGTCTAGATTCATAGATTTGTGAGATGGATTATTTTTACTCTTTTATTTCTAAGTGGTCTATAATTTCTGTTTTGATTTCTTCTTTAAACCACCAAGAGTATTCTAAAATTTTGCAAGTTTATTATCCTTTGAGTTTTTTGTTGTTGTTAATTTCTATTAACAAATTAATTTATAGATTTGTTAATTTTGAGTTGCATTTTACTTTGGTTTGATCATATTACCAGTATCATTTCCATTTTTTTCTTTGTGGAATAGTTTGAAATTATCTTCTCAGCCAAATGCATGTTCTTATTTTGTAAAGTTAGCATGACTATTTGAAAAACAAATTTTTTTTTGTATTAGGTACAAAATATCATGGTTATTATTTTTAACACTCAGTTTTTAAATAATTATGATTTTGTCCTGAAAGTCATCTACTTATGTATAAGCCTCCAATCTAATTTTTGAATAAAATTTGATTTATGGGATTTTTTTTTCTTTCTATAATTATAAAGATTGAAATTATAAATAATATACTCTATGACAAAATTTATGATTGTTATCTGCTATATATTTTTGATAGTGTCTACCTTTTATTAATATAAACTATCTTTTTTCCTATTGAATCATTTTGCTTTGAATTCCATTTTCTTAGTATATTTGTGCTTCCCTTTATTTTCCACATTTTTAACACTCTACTTTAAATACTTGTATATAGAATCTCAGCCGTTTTTAGAAGTCCAGTCATCATTCTTTATTTTTTAAGTTCAAGAAACGTTAATTACATTCTATCACATGTGTT
This sequence comes from Kogia breviceps, assembly GCF_026419965.1. Lineage (NCBI taxonomy): Eukaryota > Metazoa > Chordata > Mammalia > Artiodactyla > Physeteridae > Kogia > Kogia breviceps. The sequence continues at coordinate 49,858,634 of NC_081314.1, forward strand.
CACACACATACATGCACCAAATATTTTAAATACAGAAGACTTTCTGCCTGTAAGAACTAACAATCTACTCTTTTTTTTAATTTTAAAGTTTCTATTTTAGTTAATATTTCATAGTATAAATATTATTAGTACAGCAGTGGCATGGTTACACTTTATAAATGAGTGAATAATTATACATTTTTGGTATGCCTTCAGCAATTTTTTATTAATAGATCTTTATTGGAGTATAATTGCTTCACAATACTGTGTTAGTTTCTGTTGTACATCAAAGTTAATCAGCCATATGCATACATATATCCCATACCTCCTCCCTCTTGAGCCTCCCTCCCACTCTCCCTATCCCACCCCTCTACGTCATCGCAAAGCACTGAGCTGATCTCCCTGTGGTGTGCTGCTTCTTCCCACTAGCTAACTATTTTATATTCAGTAGTGTATATATGTCAATGCTACTCACTTCACCCCAGTTTCCCCCTCTGTTACCACATCCTCAAGTCCATTCTCTATGTCTACGTCTTTATTCCTGCCCTCCCACTAAGTTCATCAGTACCCTTTTTAAAAACATTTTTAGATTCCATATATATGCATTAGCATACGGTATTTGTTTTTCTCTTTCTGACTTACTTCACTCTGTATGAAAAACTCTAGGTCCATCCACCTCACTACAAATAACTCAATTTCATTTCTTTTTATGGCTGAGTAATATTCCACTGTATATATGTGCCACATCTTTTTTTTTTAACATCTATATTGGAGTACAATTGCTTTACAATGGTGTGTTAGTTTCTGCTTTACAACAAAGTGAATCAGTTATACATATACATATGTTCCCATATCTCTTCCCTCTTGCATCTCCCTCCCTCCCACCCTCCCTATCCCACCCCTCTAGGTGGTCACAAACAACCTAGCTGATCTCCCTGTGCCATGTGGCTGCTTCCCACTAGCTATCCACCCTATGTTTGGTAGTGTATATATGTCCATGCCACTCTCTTACTTCGTCACAGCTTACCCTTCCCCCTCCCCATATCCTCAAGTTCATGCTCTAGTAGGTCTGTGTTTTATTCCCATCCTACCCCTAGTCTCTTCATGACATTTTTTTCCCCTCAGATTCCATATATATGTGTTAGCATACAGTATTTGTTTTTCTCCGTCTGTCTTACTTCACTCTGTATGACAGACTCCATGTCCATCCACCTCACTACAAATAACTCAATTTCATTTCTTTTTATGGCTGAGTAATATTCCATTGTATATATGTGCCACATCTTCTTTATCCATTCATCTGTTGATGGACACTTAGGTTGCTTCCATGTCCTGGCTATTGTAAATAGAGCTGCAATGAACATTGTGGTACATGACTCTTTTTTAATTATGGTTTTCTCAGGGTATATGCCCAGTAGTGGGATTGCTGGGTAATATGGTAGTTCTCTTTGTAGTTTTTTAAGGAACCTCCATAGTGGTTATATGTCAAAGAGTTTTTTTTTCCTTTGTTTTCCTCTAAGAGTTTTATAGTGTCTGGTCTTACATTTAGGTCTTTAATCCATTTGGAGTTTATTTTTGTGTATGGTGTTAGGTAGTGTTCTAATTTAATTCTTTTACATGTAGCTGCCCAGTTTTCCCAGCACCATTTATTGAAGAAGCTGCCTTTTCTCTATTGTATGTTCTTTCCTCCTTTGTCATAAATTAGGTGACTATATGTGCACGGGTTTATCTCTGGGCTTTCTATCCTGTACCATTGATCAATATTTCTGTTTTTGTGCCAGTACATACTGTCTTGACTACTGTAGCTTTGTAGTATAGTTTGAAGTCAGGGAGCCTGATTCCTCCAGCTCCGTTTTTCTTTCTCAAGATTATTTTGGCTATTCGGGGTCTTTTGTGTTTCCATACAAATTGTAAAATTTTTTGTTCTAATTCTGTGAAGAATGCCATTGGTAGTTGCATTGGGATTTCATTGAATCTGTAGATTGCTTTGGGTAGTATAGTCATTTTCACAATATTGATTCTTCCAGTCCAAAAATATGGTATATTTCTCCATCTGTTTATGTCATCATTGATTCTTTCATCAGTGTTTTGTAGTTTTCTGAGTACGAGTCTTTCGCCTCCTTAAGTAGGTTTATTCCTAGGTATATTATTCTTTTTATTGCGATGGTAAATGGGATTGTTTTCTTAATTTATCTTTCTGATTTTTTGTTGTTGGTGTATAAAAATGCCAGAGATTTCTGTGCATTAATTTTGTATCCTGCAACCTTACCAAATTCATTGAATAGCTCTAGCAGTTTTCTGGTGGCATCTTTAGGATTATCTATGTATAGTATCTTGTCATCTGCAAACAGTGACAGTTTTACTTCTTCTTTTGCAATTTGTATTCCTTTTATGTCTTTTTCTTCTCTGATTGGACTTCCAAAACTATGTTGAATAATAGTAGTTAGAGTGGACATCCTTGTCTTGTTCCTGATCTTAGTGGATATGCTTTCAGTTTTTCACCATTGATTATGATGTTTGCTATGGGCTTGTCATATATGGCCTTTATTATGTTAAGGTAGGTTCCCTCTATGCCCATTTTCTGGAGAGCTTTTATCATGGATAGGTGTTGAATTTTGTCAGAAGCATTTTCTGTATCGATTGAAATGATCATATAGTTTTTATTATTCAGTTTGTTAATATGGTATATCACATTGATTGATTTGCATATATTGAAGAATCCTTGCATCCCTCAGATAAATCTCATTTGATCATGGTGTATGATCCTTTTAATGTGTTGTTGGATTCTGTTTGCTAGTATTTTGTTTAGGATTTTTGCATCTATGTTCATCAGTGATTTTGGTCTATAATTTTCTTTTTTTCTGTGATATCTTTTTCTTGTTTGGGTATCATGGTGATGGTGGCTTCGTAGAATGAACTGAGGAGTGTTCCTCCTTCTGCAATGTTTTGGAAGAGTTTGAGAAGGTTGGGTGTTAGCTCTTCTCTAAAATGTTTTATAGAATTCACCTGTGAAGCCATCTGGTCCTGGACTTTTGTTTGTTGGAAGATTTTCAATTATAGCTTCAATTTCATTACTTGTGATAGGTCTGTTTATATTTTCTAATTCTCCCTGGTTCAGTCTTGGAAAATTGTACCTTTCCAAGAATTTGTCTGTTTCTTCGTGTTTGTCCAGTTTATTGGCATACAGTTGTTTGTACTACTCTCTTATAATCCTTTGTATTTCTGTGGTGTCAGTTGTGATTTCTCCTTTTTCATTTCTAATTTTTTGATTTATGTCCTCTCCCTTTTTTTCTTGAGGAGTCTGGCTAAGGGTTTATAATTTTATTTATCTTCTCAAAGAACCAGGTTTTAGTTTTATTGATCTTTGCTATTGTTTTCTTTGTTTCTACTTCATTTATTTCTTCTCTGGCCTTTATGATTCCTCTCCTTCTACTGACTTTGGGTTTTCTTTGTTCTTCTTTCTCTAGTTGCTTTAGGTTAGATTTAGATTGTTTATTTGAGATTTTTCTTGTTTCTTGAGGTGAGATTGAATTGCTCTAAACTTCCCTCTTAGAACTGCTTTTGCTATTTCCCATAGGTTCTGGGTTGTTGTGTTTTTATTGTATTTTTTTTCTGTGTATTTTTAAATTTCTTCTTTGATTTCTTCAGTGATCTCTTGGTTACTTAGTAGCACACTGTTTAGCCTCCATGTGTTTGTGCTTTTACAGTTTTTTTTTCCCTGTAATTGATTTCCAATCTCATAGCATTATGGTCAGAAAAGATGCTTGATATTATTTCAATTTTCTTAAATTTTCTGAGGCTTGATTTGTGACCCAAGATGTGATCTATCCTGGAGAATATTCCCTGTGCACTTGAGAAGAAAGTGTATTCTGCCACTTTCGAGTGGAATGTTGTAGAAATATCAATTAAATCTATCTGGTCTGTTGTGTTATTTACAGCTTGTGTTTCCTTATTTATTTTCTGTTTGGATGATCTGTCCATTGGAGTAAGTGGGATGTTAAAGTCTCCTACTATTATTGTGTTACTGTCAATTTCCCCTTTCATGGTTGTTCGTATTTGCCTGATGTATTGCGGTTCTCCTATGTTGGATACATAAATATTTATAATTGTTATATCTTCTTCTTGGATTGATCCCTTGATCATTATGTAGTGTCCTTCCTTATCTCTTGTAACAGTCTTTATTTTAAAGTCTGTTTTATCTGATACAAGTATTGCTACTCCAGTTTTCTTTTGATTTCCATTTGCATGGAATATCTTTTTCTGTCCCTTCACTTTCAGTCTGTATGTTTCCTTAGGTCTGAAGTGGGTCTCTTGTAATCAGCATATATATGGGTCTTATTTTTGTATCCATTCAGCCAGCCTGTGTCTTTTGGTTGGGCATTTAATCCTACATTCAAGGTTATTAATGATATGTATGTTCTTATTATGATTTTTTTAATTGCTTTTTGTTTGTTTTTGTGGGTCTTTTTCTTCCCATGTGTTTCCCACCTAGAGAGTTTCTTTAGCATTTGTTGTAAAGCTGGTTAGGTGGTGCTGAATTCTCTTAGCTTTTGCTTGTCTAAAAAGTTTTTTATTTCTCCGTGGAATCTGAATGAGATCCTTGCTGGGGAGAATAATCTTGGTTGTAGGTTTTTCTCTTTCATCACTTTAAGTAAATCCTGCCACTCCCTTCTGGCCTGCAGAGTTTCTGCTGAAAATTCCATTGATAACCTTATGGGGATTCCTTTGTAAGTTATTTTTTGTTTTTACTGCTTTTAATATTTTTTCTTTGAATTTAATTTTTGTTATTTTGATTAATATGTGTCTTGGTTTGTTTCTCCTAGTGTTTATCCTGTATGGGACTCTCTGTGCTTCCTGTCTTGGGTGACTGTTTTCTTTCCCATGTTAGGGAAGTTTTCGACTATAATCTCTTCAAATATTTTCTCATAACCTTTCTTTTTCTTTTCTTCTGGGACCTCCGTAATTCATGTGTTTAGTGTTGTCCCAGAGGTCTCAGAGATTGTGTTCAATTCTTTTCATTCTTTTTTCTTTGTTCTGTTCCTTGGCAGTTATTTCCACCATTTTGTCTTCTAGCTCACTTATTCGTTTTTCTGCCTCAGTTATTCTGTTATTGATTCCTTCTAGTGTATTTTTCATTTCAGTTATTGTGTTGTTCATCTCTGTTTGGTCTTTAGTTCTTCTAGATCTTAGTTAAACATTTCTTGTATTTTCTCAGTCTGTGCCTCCATTCTATTTCTGAGATTCTGTATCATCTTCACTATTATTACTCTGAATTCTGTTGCAGGTAGATTGCCTACTTCCTCTCCATTTATTTGGTCTTACAGGTTTTTAACCTTGCTCCTTCATCTGTGACATATTTTTTTGTCACCTCATTTTTTTTTCCTTCTTTTTATGAGTGGGATTGTGTTCCTGTCTTACTGGTTGTTTGGCTTGAGGTTTCCACCACTGGAGTTTGTAGGCTGTTGCATAGAGCTGGGTCTTTGTGTTAAGATGAGGACCTCTGGGACCTCTGGGAGGTCACTCCAATAAATATTCCCTGGGGTCTGAAGTTCTCTGTTATGCCAGTGATTCAGACTCAGGGCTCACACCACAGGAACTTTAGCCTGACCCCCAGTTTGTGAACCAAGATCTTACAAGTTGCATGGGGTGGCAAAAAAAAAAAAAAAAAAAAAAAAAAAAAAAAAGAACAATAACAAAGTAAAAAATAAAATTAGACTAGTAAACTAACAGATACATTAGAAAAAATATAAAAATAAACATATAGATGAAACAACAACCGGAAGATAAAACAGAACCACAATAGTAACTAAGAGGAGGAGAAAAAATAGTAATAATAATAAAATAAAAAATGGTGGAAAAGACCTTGGCTGTGGAGGGCAGGGCCTAAGCTTGGGGGAGCTTTGGGTGGTGGGCAGGGCCTATGCTTAGGACCCACAGGGCTGGAAAAGGCTCTGGGGAGTGTGGGGGGTTGAGGCTTAGGCTCAACAGAACAGAAAGGTCCCAGGCACAGAAGGGGACCAGGAGTGCTTGCTGCCTCTGGCCTCAGAGGGTGGGAGACCCCACCTGGGATCCCAGCAGGCTTCCTGGGCTCCAGTGGGTGGGGCAATCACCCTCCGCTCCTCTCCTGCTCCTCCAGTCCTGGAGGACCCTTCCCTCCTGCTTCTCCTGATCTCCCTGACTACCCTCCAATGTCCCCAGGACCCAGGCAGCCTGGATGGGGATTTGGAGGGTGGGGGACCATCCTAGGAACTCAGCAGGCTCCCTGAGCCCCAGTGGCAAGGGCAAACGCCCTCTGCTCCTCTCCCACCTGTCTCTCCTGTTTTCTCCCCACCTCCCTCTTACACACTCAGGACCAACCGTGCCCAGAGAGGACCTCTGGGGGCGTAGGACCCAGCCAGAGAGCCAGGCAGACTTCCCCTGTGATTGGGCTGGGGAAATGCTGGGCATGCTCCCCCAGATCCAAGCCTCCTGAGGGTCCCTCCAGACATGGAAATCTCTCCCTCCTCTCAGCCGCCCCTCAGGGGCACTGGTCCTGTCTGGCCTCCACTTCTCCTCCCCCTTCAGTACCCCCATGTCCTACAGGTTCGCTTGGGGGTTGCTCCTGTCTTCCTGGGCATCAGAGTCCCCCACCAGAGTCCAGCAGTTGCCCTAGTTGTGGGGACACATGAACTCTGCATCTTCCTACACCACCATCTTGACTCTGCCTCACAATCTACTCTTAATATATTTTTTGCTGATTATTAATCACATATACCTTCACTAAAAAGAATTAATTTGACAGCACTATTTCTAATAATTGTGTAATCATAATATTTGTTAACATATTTCTAAAAATTTACTGAGACTGCTTCAGAAATGTCTTATAACTGTATTGCCAGATATTAGTCAGTATTCTTGGCTGAAAGCATAAAAAACAGAATGCTTGTGATGTAAGCTGAAAAGAAATTTATTGAAAGGATATTTAGGAACTAAAAAAAAAAAAAAGTCACTAAACACAAAATGGCAGGAATAAGGGAAGGTAGGTAGTACCCAGCCCTATAGCCAAAATCATTTCAGCAAAACATTCCCCACTGCTAGTGCTGCTAAACACTGGATGAAACAGCTTGCTTTACTGCTACAACACTAGACTCTGGATATGCCCCCTAATGTCACTGTCACTTCCATCCCTGGAAACTACTGCTACCTCCTGGCACCATAATGGATCCGCCACTCTCAGTAAAGAGCATCTGAGTCTTGTATTTAGGTCACTTGCTCATGTCTCAAAATAAGGAGGCCTGGGAAGAATTTTTTTGTCTTTCTGAGCTCTTTGACATCTAGACTCAGGGATCAGTTCTGTCTGCAAGCTAAGACTCATAGAATAGGTATATTCCAATATAAAAGGAAAGTTTGTATTCAAAGTAACAGAAGCAATAACAACAAGAAAAAAACAAATATGTACTAATGTACAGAAGAAATTAAAGAGGCTGATGAGTTAAGATCTGTTGAACTTTGGGGTATAAGAGGTCCATCTTGTTTTATTAAAATTTAAGCTCTAAGGAATGGAAACCATCTAATTTAGCTGCTTCATTTTTTTTTTCCTACGAGGCAACTAAGTTTGAGTGGTTAAGTGACTTGCCTATTGAAAACTAGCATGTTGTTCATTAATTCATACATTTAGCAGATACTGAACACCTAATATGTATTAGAAATAATTCCTTTTGTTGGGAAAATAGAAAATAATAATAATAAAAGAAGGAGGAGGAGGAGACATTTTCTGTCCTACATATCTTATATTCTAATAAAAGAGGACTGATAAAGTAAGTAATCAGATAAGAAGTCATGATATTTTCAGTAAGTGATAATTTATGTAATGAGGTGTGACCAGGAAGTGGCTGAGAATGGAAGTCAGAAAGAAAAGTCAGGTTACACTGAAGAAATGACTTCAGAAACAAAGCTTGGATGATAAACAGGCAGCTTTCAAAGATCCAAGGTAAGGGCATCTCAAGTGCAGGAACCAGCTTATTCAAAAGTACCAATGAATGAACAAGCTTGGGGTGTTCAAGATACAGAAAGAACATTTCTATTCTTGCAGCATAATGGTGCAAGGAGAATAGTGGTATGAGATTGAAGAGACAAAATCTAGAATCTAGTTCATTTAGTATACTATAGGTCATGACTGTAGATGAAAATTGAATATGACTACTATTCCCTTGTGTATATTTATTTTTAATTTTCTTTTTATCTTTGTATTCAGTATTCAACAGTTTCACATTTATATGTTTTTTCAGGTGATTTTTCTTTATTTTCTTCTGCCATTTGGTGGTACTTTTCAGTCTAAAGACTCTTATCTTTCTTCAGTTCACAGGTATTTTTTCACATTATTTCTTTGATTATTTTCCCCCTCCATCCTGTCCATTTTATGTAATAGAATACCTTGTCAGTGGAGACACAGATATATATGTCATATCTCTTAGCATTTAATTTCAATTTTAGAATATTTTTGCTGGTTCTTCCAGTTTATTGTTATGTATAATTCTGTCTCATTTACTCTTTAAAGTTTATATTAAGAATCAAGTTTTATTGTTTTTTTTTGTGTGGGAGAATAGATTAGCATTTTATACTGAGTTTTAAAAAATATTCCATTCTTCCTTAATTTTAGTTTAGAGTTTTATCATATCATTTTAAAAGCTTTACTTACTTATTTTATTATTTATTCTAAAGTCTATTTATTTTCATACTTTACTTATTTTAATAATAATATACAAATAATATAAGATAAAAATTACTTATTTTAATATTTTATTATTTACTTATTTATTTACTTTAAATTTATTTACTTATTTTAATATTTTAGTCTTGTTTTTCTGTTAACTTTTATTATTTTCATTAACTTCATTTCCTTGGACCCTGGTTAGTTCTGTTTTTTTTTATTGTTGATGGTTTTGTTTGTTATTTTTACTTTGCTTAAAAACTTTCTTTAATGTTGCTGTTGTTCTGAAATGCTGATGTCTCCAGATTTTCCACTCTATTTAAAGGAAAGGAGTTTAAATCGAAACATATTGGCAGCTGGTAGCTAGGGTGTGTTTTCTCAGTTAAGTGAGAGTAAAATATTTTATTTTCATCCAAATTGACTTTCAAGTATATAATCTACAAGCTATTATCAACAGGGAGGATCCTTAGTATTGAACGTAGGTTATGATTCCTAGAGACTTAGTTTCAGTGGTTGAGAAATAGTTGTTACAGGAAAGCTTTAAGGAATATAGGTAGCTCATTATCTGTGTATGAGGTTCCACATCTATTGTAATAATACAGCTCATAACATACTTGGGGCCACTGTTCTGGCTCTCTGTTATCATTAATCACTGAGAATCTTCAGTGTCTGAATTTACTAATTTAGCTTTAGTTTTTGATGCAGGGAATCCTTAAACTACTTCTTTGAGATTTTAAAAAGCACTTTAATTAATTGCCCAATTACATTGAATTTAATCACATGATTGATTGCAATTTTAATTAATTTAATAGTATGATTGATATATTTTTAAACTAGAATTTTGAGCAAGTGTAAGGGTAGAAGAAGTACATTTTCAACATGTAACAGCTCAACAATTTATCTCCCATCCTTTCTCAAGAAGCTCCTGGAACACCTGTTCCACCAAAACAGTAGAGGAAGACAAGAAAGAGGATACTGTGGATATGATGCAGAGAGAAAAGTCTTATTTAAAAATACTATATGTCATTTACCTTTGTAAATTAACTACTCTAAACACTTTATACATATTAATTCATTTATATCTCATAACACCCCTGAGGAGTAGGATTTGAGCTAGTTAGAATTGGCTGTAAACTCTACAATATGCTGCCTCCTCTTATGCAGTACTGGGAAGGAAGTTCTTAGAATTATGGTAATGGGATATTTGAGGCCACTGCTATGCAGAAAGCTTTGAAAGCTATGTGCCTCCCCAGATTTTTTGGTGACTAAGGAAAACTCTTAGAACATGTGATGTTTGATGTTACAGTTAATTGAATTGAATTCACTGTTTCAATTAAAGAAAGATATAAAAAGAAAATTTAGTTGAGGGACTATTGGATGATGTGAGAAGGCACATTATAAATGACCAAAGGAAACTGAAAATGTGGGGGAAAGAAGTAGTAATTAAAACTTCATGAAAAACAAAGAATCTTTGTCTAAAAAGAACAAAATGTAAATTGAGTGCACTAACTGGGTCAAGGATAACAGTATTTAACTACTCATAATAATGAAAGTACCAAATGCTGATTTAACGTTAATGTGACATAATTGTATTGTGATTATAGAATAAGTGAGTATAAGAACTAAATATTTATCTTAGTGGGATGCAATAGGTAATCTATTAATTGATAAGTTCAGAGTTGGTAGAATTTACATATAATTTCAAAATACAAAAATAATTAAAAGAGCTTCAAGTCTCCTAATCCTGGGGAGCAGAATTAGAAGACAGTGTTCTGTTTGTCATTTGAATAACTTTTAACATTTTCCCCCTATAATTTGAAATTTTAAAACCAGGACATATCATTTCCTTAAAAAAAAATTAAAATGTAATAATAGAGGAGAAAGCAGGGGAGATGAATCGACGGAGGAAAGCTCTTCACAAACCAAAGTAGAGGGGAAAGAAGAGAGAGAGTCAATTCTGATGTTATTTGATAGATTTTATTGTTATTTGGGCTTAGAGTTCAATCATTATTATAGCTAATTATATCATTTTATCTTAGCAATTTTGGTAAATTTAATCTCTCCAGGTATAGGTCATCATCTTCTGTGCAAAATGTATTCTTCTGTACTCCCATCTAAGTTAATGCATCACTTCCTCATGTGTATAATGTCTCAGTTATGACACTCACATCTACCAAGTCATCTCAGCCAGAATCTTGGAGTCATCTTTGACATCTGTACCCTTTTTTTGTCCACAGGTCACAGACTCCTGCCAATTCTATCCAATAATACATCCAATCTCTCCTTTTTATTCCTCTCATTATTGACAGGTTTCAAGACTTCATTGTCTTGTCTGTTTTTCTGCAAGACCCTCTAAATTGCAAACTTCAAAATTATCATTTTTATTAACATTCTTATTATGAATAATTTCAAACATATGTGAAAGCAGAAAGAAAAGTATAATGAATCTGCTCAGGATCTAGTTTAAAATATTATTATTTTACTTTATGTTAATACTAATTAGGCAATCTGTGAGTTTCTTTTCATTTACTCTCTGTATTCTTCCCACACCATTTTTTGATAGTTGTATATTTTCACAGTGTGTAGACACTATATACTATTTAATTTCCTTATACCATCATTTAATTTTAGGTATGGTTTATACTTAATATTTGCTACAAATCCTTATATGTACTGATATTTATTCAGTCATATTAGTTGCATGAAGCTTGCTCTCAGAGAAGGGCTCATGAAGATCAGTATTCCCTGTTTATAATAGTTTGTATCTTATTGACTTGAAAGTAAGTATGGCTGTAAATAAAATCTTTGGCTCATATTTTCTTTCCTTGAGTTTCAGAAATACATTATTCTGTTGTTTTCTGGCATGTTAAGGTTGAATAATCTGGTAGTAATATGATGTTTTTTCCTTAGTCACTTGGTTTTTCTGCCAGAAAAATTCTCTGTTTTTAAGGTTCAGTGGCTTTACTGGTATACGCTTTGTTTTGGCTCTTCTAGGTCAGTCTTCTCAAATATGTCATCTGCCATTTCAATGTGTTGTTTGAAGTCTTCTTTTATTTCAGAAAAACGTTTCTTACATTTCATTGCTTTGCTTTTATTTGCCTCTCTCAATATCTTTTAAGGATGTTGTATCTGTTTATTCTCTTCTTTTGGATAAAAACAATTTCCTCCTTTCTATTTTCTACTTCTCTTAAGCAGAAGTATAAAACTTCTAATTTAGTTTCTATTTCTGAAATGGTTTCTTTTCTTTCCTTCTAATTGTTTCTTAAATTGTGTAAGATCTTTTGTAGTTCTGGCTTCTCCAATCACATCATATATGAGTTTTTCTAATTTCAATGTTTTTCTTTCATTGTTCTATCATTTTGTTACATTTCTTTAGCTTGTTTTGAAATACTAAGTCAGTTTTTTTTTTTTTCCTGGTGTGCCATTATTTGTTGTAGGTAAGTTATTCTGCTCTTCTTTTTATTTAGTTTATAGTATATTTGCATGGGCTTTACTACAGTCTTTTCCATTGATCATATATGAATGAAATTAGTCTTCCTTTCTATACTCTTAAAGAAGAGAATATGTCAAGATAGCATTCCTAACTTCATGGCTCTAGAACTTCTTCTGTTATTTTTATAGATGTTAAAAATATAGCCATCACATATACACAATGGAATATTACTCAGCCATAAAAAAACCGAATTGTTCGTAGTGAGGTGGATGGACCTAGAGACTGTCATACAGAGTGAAGTAAGTCAGAAAGAGAAAAATTAATACCATATGCTAACACATGTATATGGAATCTAAAAAAAAAAAAAAAAAGGGTTCTGAAGAACCTAGGGGCAGGACAGGAATAATGATGCAGATGTAGAGAATGGACTGGAAGACACGGAGAGGGGTGGAGGGTAAGCTGGGACAAAGCGAGAGAGTGGCATGGACTTATATATACTACCAAATATGAAATAGATAGCTAGTGGGAAGCAGTTGCATAGCACAGGGAGATCAGCTCAGTGTTTTGTGACCACCTAGAGGGGTGAGATAGGGAGGGTGGGAGGGAGACACAAGAGGGAGGAGATATGGGGATATATGTATATGTATGGCTGATTCACTTTGTTATAAAGCAGAAACTAACACACCATTGTAAAGCAATTATACTCTAATAAAGGTGTTAAAAAAAGTATATATAGCCACATATTTTAAAAATCTGTTGGTTCTCTCTTTCTTTCACAGTTCTTTCAGAACCTTCTCAATTTAGATTCTATATCCTATAGCTTCTCTTAATGTAGAACTGTTCTAGAAAGGACATCTTGTTAGTGGGTTTCAAGGATCCATAGGGCCCAGCGTCTTCCACCACAGAATTTAGACAGTCTCCTTACAGATAGATGCCTTTGAATTAGAATGTGTACAACCCTGACCCAGTTTTGGCTCCTGTGCTCTGATTAGCTGGTCATCTGTCTGTAGGTGATGTGAAGTTCCCAGGCTCTCAAGTCTATCTAAATTCACTTTGCCATCCCCCTGCTTCCTTTCTTATAGCAGCTGATACCACATGGATCTTGTTTTGTTTTGTTCTTTGTTTGTTTTTGTGTTGTGTGTGTGTTGTGTAACAGTTTTATTGAGATGTAATTTATGTATCATCAAATTCACATTTTAAAATATACCATTCAATAGTTTTTTAGTATATTTATAGAGTTGTACAGTTATGATTATCTAACATAAAAAATTTCATCACCTTAAAGAGAAATCCAGTAGCAGTCACTCTGCATTACCCCTTACAGACAGTCCCTGGAAACCACTAATCTACTATCTGCTCCATAGATTTGTCTATTCTGGACATTTCACAAAATGGAGTCATAAAGTGTGTGTGCATGTGTGTGTGTGTGTGTGTGTGTGTGTGTGTGTGTGTGTGTGTTATAATTGGCTTCTTTAATTTTAGCGTAATGTTTTCAAGACTTATCATATTGTACCAGTTTTTATATTGGTGAGTAATGTTTCATTATATGGTTATACCACTTTTTGCTTATCCATTCATCAGATGATGAACATTTGGGTTGTTTTATCCAGGTCATGTGTTTACTTTCCAGTAACTCCTTAGAGAATTTTGTTGCTTCTAGATCTCTATATTTTGCTGTACCAAGCTCATAGTCACTCTATCAAGTTTTTTTTACCTAAATAAAGACTACTTTGAATCTATTTAAATATGCAAGTTCAGAGAAAATATAAGTATAAATGAAAGTAAAAATGAAAAAGTAAGATTTAAAAATATTTCAAAAAGCTGTAATTTAGAAACCATAGATGGTTATAAGACTCCAGTTTGAATGGGCTGTATTTCAAAGTTCTGAGTGTTTCTTCAATAGAAATCTTCAAACAGTTACTGGATAACAGTCTAACATAAATATTATAGGGAGGTTTCTTGGTCTAGTCTGAAAGTTTAACAAAATGATCAACAAGATCACATCAAATTCTCTGCTTCTGTGATTTTATATATCCTAGAAATTATGAAGTGGCTTTAAATAATCATTAACATTTTATGTGCTGTCAACTGTTATATAGAATTAAGTTTTTTGATGGGGTATCTACTCACATAAAATATAGGCATTTCTATCATCTCACAAAATAGTCATTCCTAAAAAAATTTTAGCTCTTTTGCAAAACCTCCCATTAATAACGTCAGGGCTTTTTAGTGAAATCAAGGATAGGCAAGACCACTCAAAATCTGTAAAACTTTGCAACTGGAACAGAAACACAAACAAATAATGGAATTCTTTATAAATATACTGGTACAGTTAAAAAGATATATGAAATCTCTAATAAGTATGAATATTACTGTACACTAGGACTTTATTTACAAAAAAAGGGGCAAAAAAGGTAGCTCTGGAGCTTCCCTGGTGGCACAGTGGTTGAGAATCCGCCTGCCAATGCAGGGGACACGGGTTCCTGCCCCGGTCCGGGAAGATCCCACGTGCCGCGGAGCGGCTGGGCCCGTGAGCCATGGCCGCGGAGCCTGAGCATCCGGAGCCTGTGCTCCGCAACGCGAGAAGCCACAACAGTGAGAGGCCCACGTACCACACACACAAAAAAAGGTAGCTCTGGAATGAGGAATAAGGAAGGTCTGAGTTAGGTTGCTCTATTATGGAGACAAAAACAAAAATTACAAGGTGTATTAGTTTTCTAGGGGTATCCTAATAGATTACCACAAACTGGAAAACTTAAAATAACAAACATTTATTCTCTTACAGTTCTGGAAGCCCTAAAATCAAGGTATTGGCAGGCCATCACTCCCTCCAGAATCTCTAGGGGAAATTCTGTTTCTTGCCTCTTTCAGTTTGTGGTTGTACTACTCCAGTTTCTGCCTTCATTTTTTCATACAGCCTTGTCATCTTCATGTCTTTTCTTCTGTCTCAAATCTTCTTCTGCCTTCCTCTTATAAGGACATATATTATTCGATTTAGAGCCCATCCAGATAATCCAGGTTAATATCATCTCAAGATCCTTAATTATCAATATATTTGCAAATCCTTTTTTCCGAAGAAGGCAATAGTCACAGGTTCCAGGAACTACAATGTAAGCCTAGCTTTGGGGGACTACCATTTCATCTAGTACACAAGTATCACAGTGAACTCTGTAATAAGCATTTTCAAGTTAGAAGAGTTTTCCAACTTGATCCAAAATGTTGATTGTGGGATCAGTGGGTACCACATAAAATACTATATTCCTTCATGGCTTGCTGAATTCAGCAGATACTTGGCACCAAGCACTAAAGTGCTAAGGAGTATCATGTATGAACCAACCAATTTACGCATCATATTGACATCATTCCCCTGTTTATCAGTTGTGTATGACTAATCTACTTTACAGAAAATACACATTGTAGCAGAAAGTCTCTATCTTTCAGAACAAGCCATAACTCAAATATAAATTAGCTGAAAACTCTGCCTTGGTTCTAAAATTTTAGGTCCCTATCAGTTTTAGAATTTTTATAAGAGCAAAGTTATGTTTTAGTTATTGAGAAAAATTGACAGAATGGCATTTTACAAATCACTTAACTAGAATTTGAGGTGTGTGTATACAGCAGGGGGAAAATGATATTTTATCATATGGCACTACAAGTTATATATATATAATATAACCTTATTCCCAAAGAAAGTAGTTTTTGGAACCATTTAAGTAGGGATATAAAATAATAATACATTGAGAATGGTTCATTTCTCATACATATTTTTTTTTTCAAA
This sequence comes from Kogia breviceps, assembly GCF_026419965.1. NCBI lineage: Eukaryota > Metazoa > Chordata > Mammalia > Artiodactyla > Physeteridae > Kogia > Kogia breviceps. The sequence goes on from NC_081314.1 coordinate 49,874,513, forward strand.
GAAGGTATCATCAAAATACAGACTTAATGAGTCTTTTCAAGGCTCACAATAAGCTACTAAAATTCAAACTTTTCTAGCTTGGTTTTTTTACCCTTAGACTATTTTTGTCAACTTTTGCAATGTGGAGCATACTGAGATTAGTATTTCCATTAATACATTTTGTTGACTCAAGCTGAAACAGAATGAAATCCACTGCATGTCTATGGGGACTAAGGAGGAAATCCTTTCATATTTTATTTCTGTCAGTATTCTTTTAAAGAGAATATAAAATACCTTACAGGTTAAGAAATTATATTTAGAAGAGTCTCTGAAGGATTTGGTTACCTTATTGAAACCCTGCACTGGTTTCAGTGAAATCATCTTGAGATACACAAATACATTACAGAGTGTTTCTTATTTTGGAGTAAAAATAGAGATATTTTGAGATATGACCACAGTAGAGTGACATTGTCTGATACTTGCTTCAAAAAACTGATAGTTAAAAATACTTTTTTCCTTACTAAGTAACTACTTAGGCTACATTTTATAATTTCTCTTAGTAGTGCAATTATGTTAAATAATGTTCTGTGCTTATAAAAATCAAAGTATTTCTAATATGAGAAGGATACAAGCTTTGGATTCACAAAAGCATGCATGCTTTGCACAGATACTGTAAATAGATTTCCTTTCAGAAGTAAAGTTGTGTTTGCTTTTGGAAAGGGCTATCAATATTTATCTTATTATTTATAATGATATCATTTTAATGATTTATTTTATTGTTTTTAAGACTAAGGACTTTCAGGCTGTACTATAAAGAAGGGAAGGAATATTGCAGGCAGTCCCCACCATGTATCCCCTTTTGTTTTGCTCCATCACTCAGTCTTAATCCTTAATTACATTTTTTATGTCAGTTTACTCATTCATTTGGTGAATTCCAAAAAGTATAATAATACATATTTAAGACCCTTTCCCATGTATGTCTTTAGAAATTTCTTGATTATTATATTTCATGTTAATTCAACAAATTCTACAGTTTTTAGCACTTAGTATTATATATGATGCTCTGTTAATGACTGTGTGGGTAAGTTGCATAGGACATGGTTCCCACAAATATGGCCTTTAGATCAATGAAGAAGAACTCCACAAGTCAGAGGGCCTTGAATATAACAAATTTATTAAAGACCACATGACAATATCTGCTCAGCACACCACATAATCTTACATTTGCTGTCATGATTAACACCATTCAGATCCCAGGAAAAGCTTCACTACATAACTTGGCACTTGTTCTTGAAGCAAAAGGTGATTGTATCCAAATGTTTTGAAAATTTGTGGGCTGTACCATTTTCAATGTCAAAGACTGACATACTTCTTCAGAGTGAAGAGAAAGTTTGAAAGTTAGAAGCACTTAAAAAAAAAATAGACAGGGGCTTCCCTGGTGGCGCAGTGGTTGAGAATCTGCCTGCCAATGCAGGGGACACGGGTTCGAGCCCTGGTCTAGGAAGATCCCACATGCCGCGGAGTACCTAGGCCCATGAGCCACAACCACTGAGCCTGCGCGTCTGGAGCCTGTGCTCCGCAACAAGAGAGGCTGCGACAGTGAGAGGCCCGCGCACCGCGATGAAGAGCGGCTCCCACTTGCCACAAGTAGAGAAAGCCCTCGCACAGAAATGAAGGCCCAACACAGCCAAAAATAAATAAATTAATTAATTTTTAAAAAACAAACTAATTAATTTTTAATATCCTTTCTTTCAGCTAACATGAATATGTTAGATTCTTACATAACAAAGTACTGTTTCCTGAGAATACAGAGTGTTCATTTTCTTGCATCTCTTTGTTCTCCAGTTTGCAATCCTTAAGGTACTTAGAAATAAGAACACTTTTTACAGCTGTTGCACATTCTGGCTGAGGAATTTTTTCAATATTTAATAATTCATATTACTCTTAATTTTTAATAAATGTAGATCTAGATGTAATATGAATAAAGCTTGATACCAATACTTTACATGGGTTACTAGATGGACACTAAATGACAGACTTGTGAATATGTCTACTTTTATAAAAATAATTATTTTAAATAAACATTTCATAAAATTTCATAAATTAAATCTATAAAATTAAAAAATTTTGATAAACATTAATGATCATTTATATATTGTTTTATCTTACAAGAGTATTTTGAATATTTTAGTATATTAAATATATGTGAAAATATTTTTTTTAATTTTTGCATTTAATTTTAATTACATATTTGATTAAAATGTATTCAATTTTCACCTCTTTTGGAATAATTACATTTTATTAATTTCTTTAGATCATTATGTGAAAATCTTGATTATCACCATGATTAGTGACTTTGCTGAAATGAAAGCAAGAAAAATATGTTTTATGAAATAAGTGTGCAATAATTTATGAAATATCTATATATGTAGTTTGTGTGTGCATACATATTTATGCATCTAATGTCTGAAGCTTATCCACACAACATCAGGCATGTGTAGTGATATTTACATTTATTCATCTGATATTTACTAACTTTTGAAAATGATAGCTTGACATTTTTTTTGATTTTCTTATTAGAAGGGTATATTTGCTAAGGTAAGAGGCTAGAACATATATTAATTTACAGTTTGTTTAATTTACAGTTTTAAATATTAAGACATATGATAGGTGGGCCTGCATTTCTAGTCATTTCTCAGGGCCTGTTGATGTCAGGGCCAGGCCAGATTTTGTTCTTTTAGGAAATTGTGGGTCAGTTGAGGAGAATGATGTTCACAATTGACCCAAGCCAGTGTCTATGAGGGGCTCTAAGGACATGATCCAAAACACCAATTAGGCCTAGTTAGGATGAAAAAGTAGACTACCATGACAAAATATACTATATTCACTAGTGCATTTCTTGTATTATAAAAATGAACACTCATTGTGGAAAATTTGACAAATATTGGAAGGTATAAAATTTTACAAATAAAAATATCCAAGTGCTAACATCTTGAGAGAAAAATACTGCCAATGTTTTAGCTGCATTTTTTAATTTAGTTGTGATTATTTATAACATTTTAAAATATTGACCTTTTTATCTTTTTTGTATATGAAAAAAATTACTTTGAAAAATGTACATTAAAAATACTAAAGTTGTCTAGAATTCTACAAGTCATAAATAGCAACTCAATATTTTTGGTATACTTCTTTTATATTATACTATTCTTATATATGCATATGTATTTATATACTGAATATTAGTTACTGAAGGAACACCACTGGCCTGAGAGTCAAGAGGATATGAAAAGGAGGCTCTATGACAGATAATATTGATGTCATATTCTAAGTGATTTATTATTATTTCTCAATTAAAATAGAAGTAACACAGTGGATCAAGTAATTCAATGTGAATTTTAATTGTCAAGAAAATAATTGATTAAGTTTGTTGGCTATTAAGCTGGCTTTTTTTTTTTTTTTTCCTAAGCAAACCAATAACTTTGAGAGAGACAAAAAAAAAAAAACCTTTGGTTTAATAATGCACCGAGCCTAGTAGCTCAACTGTATAGTTTCGATATTGTTAGCAAGTGCCTGGAGGAAAAAGCTGTATTTCATTTTTAAACTTCTATTAACTCAGGAAAAAGATCTCATCTGCAATCTTGATGAAGGAAGTATACTCAAGAGATATTCCCTGGTACAGGGAAGGGAGAAAAAATAAACAGCTGGAGGTAGTATCATAGGATTAAGCCTCACATTTTAGGCTGCAGAATTTATTTTTATCTTTAGAATCCAAACAGAATAAGCAATTCTGTTAATCTATTAATATCATGATTTTTTTCATTTTAAATTGTAAATTATTATCTACTTCCTGATTTTTTTTTTGGAGTTAGAGTCAATCCATTTTTATTTTTAAGAAGATTTATTAGTCCCATTATTTCTGAGCCCATACATATCTGGGGATGTCTTTTAGTTTTCTGCGTGAATGGGAAATAGCTTGAAAGGCATAATATTTCTAATTCTTAATATTTTCTTTTAAAATCCTACCACATTACTCCATTGTTTTCTGCAGAGGAGAGATCTGAAACTAACTTGTTATTTACTTCTTTTTCTATATGGATGACTCTCAGATTTCTTTCTTTATAAATTAAAAATTTGCTAGGCTATATATTGTTCAAGTCTCCTTTTATTTATTTATTTTTCTTAGAATGTAGTAATGATTTGGATCTGCATTCTCAGTTCTCTTTAGTCTAAAGAATTTTTATGGTTAATTTATGATGTACATTACTGATTCTGCTTCAGTTCATCTCATTTCCTTCTTGGAAACATCTCCCATGTTCTCTTCGCTTTTCCTTTCTCTAGGCCAGCTGTCCCCAACCTTTTTGGCACCAGGGGACAGTTTCCTGGAAGACAATTTTTCCACAGACCTTGGTGGGCTGTGGGGAATGGTTCAGGTGGTAATGGCAGCGATGGGGAGGGCAGATGAAGCTTCCCTCGTTGGCCCGCCGCTCACCTCCTGCTGTGCGACCTGGTTCCTAAGAGGCCGCAGACCAGTACCAGTCCATTGCCTGGGGATTGGGGACCCCTGGTCTAGGCCACGGGAAATGCAAGTTCTTGTGGGATCTCCGTTTTACTGAATTTCTCAAGTCCTCATAGAATCTACTTTTTCTTTGGCTATTATGCTTGCTGTCTGACTACAGGGATTGATTTTGACCTCTTGAGACATTTTTACATTCTTTCTCTTACCTAGAACATATGTCCCATTTTATACTTTTCTAATTCTCACTGGTATAGTTCTAAACTGGTTACTTCCCTCTCACTCTCAATTCCTAAAAGGAAACCATACTTTTTAAAACATTCTTCAATATATATTTTGAAACGATTTTGAAGCTGTACCAATAATAATGATAAAATAATCAGAGCCTTTCCCAACAAAATTAGGGTAGCAAATATATTTTGTTACTTAACTTTAGTAATGCTAATCAGATGTTTCATAATGTCTTCTGCTCTCTCTACTGTTTGTTACATTATGTATTGGGCTTTAGAAAATATTAGATATCATTCTGTTTATCTCCTTCATTTAGAATTACTGAGGCACAGAGAGATTAAGCTACTTACCTCTATCTCTCAGGTAGTTATTAGAGGATATGGAACTTCAGTCCCCTCTTCAAGGACTTTTGTACTAAAACTTATTGTGTCATTCTGGGTGAAAGATGTTTGGCAGGTGTATCAATTTTAGAGTCATTGCTTTCCCTTCATTTCCAATTATTTTATCATATCTTCTGAGAAAACTGGGTAGAATGTTCTAACAGCAAGGCAGTGGCCAATATCTGTGGTCCTCATTTAGCTGAATGTCAGAGGACTGGACCTACATTGGCAAATATTTAATTATCTGTCTGCCTCTTGTTGGTGACTTTGAGCTAGTCAATATCCAATCATGCATTTATGCCATCTGTATTCAGTTCAGCTTCAACCATGGGCCTGATTCTATTTAGATTGGCTTTGGATCTGTTCTACTTTGCACTCCTGTTATTGCTACTGAGTATTTCTTATTATTGTAGTTTTCTGAATTCTCCTTGTCTTCTTTTCAGGCTCTCTTCAATACTGATTCAAGATACCTTAAAAAAAAAAGGTATCTGATCATACCCACAAAGCAAAAGCCTGGTTTCAGAGATGTAACTCACCAATTCATATTTAGGATTATAGACTTGAAAATAACTATAGAGATCTTCTAATCCAGAGCTATAGAGATCTTTTAATCAAAATCTAGGCATCCTGAGATTCTTTCAGGGATACTTCAAGATCAAAACTAATTTTTTAATAATTTAAGGTGTTATTTCCTTTTTACTTTCATTCTCACTTGAGTATCCAGTGGGGCTTTCCAGAGGCTACCTGACTGAATGCCAAAGATATGTTCAGTTGCCTTCTATTAAACCAATAAAAAGATTTGCAAAAATGTAAAATAATATCATGCTTATCAATATTTTTGTTATGGAACACATAATTTTGTTTTGTTCTTATAAATGTTTTTATATTAACATGTACGGAGTTTATTTTTGTTATTTTTCAATGAATTAATAAACACATTTTAAATTTTTCTCAGTTTTAACTTCTAATGCAGTAGTAGTTATCTCCCTCTTTAAGCTTTCAGTTTGATTCTTGACTTTAACATTTACAAGGTACAACTAACTTAGGGCAAGTTAATTAATCATGCTAAGCCTTCTATTTCTACATAGGAGACTAAAATAGGATCAACTAAACATGCAATAAATGCTATTATTAATAATTGAGATTCAAGGTATTTATGTTGCCTTTTTTTAGAATTGTGAAAGCATTTTGTAAACGGTAAAATTTTTTTTAAATTTTATTTATTTATTTATTTTTGCGGTACGACGCGGGCCTCTCACTATTGTGGCCTCTCCCGTTGCGGAGCACAGGCTCCGTACGCGCAGGCTCAGCGGCCGTGGCTCACGGGCCCAGCCGCTCCGCGGCATGTGGGATCTTCCCGGACCGGGGCACAAACCCGTGTCTCCTGCATCGGCAGGCAGACTCTCAACCACTGTGCCACCAGGGAAGCCCTAAATGTTAAAATTTTATAAGAATATTTTACCTGATTGTCATTAGCATTCAAGTTTGTTGATGCCTTGAACTAAATCCAATGACATAATTTCTAAAATCAGAATTCCAGGGGCCATGTTAAATTGTCTACTCTTTCTGTGTCAGGAATAGCACCACTTTATCCCATGGCTTTCCATTTTCTAAATTTGGATCTAGAGTTATAGAAAACTATACGTCTATAAGAATTCTAAAAAATAATAATATTTCTTTTTTTTGTTTGTTTTTTTGTTTTTGCGGTACGCGGGCCTCTCACTGCCGTGGCCTCTCCCGTTGCGGAGCACAGGCTCCAGACACGCAGGCTCAGAGGCCATGGCTCACGGGCCCAGCCACTCTGCGGCATGTGGGATCTTCCCGGACCGGGGCACGAACCCGTGTCCCCTGCATCGGCAGGCGGATTCTCAACCACTGGCAACCAGGGAAGCCCTAAAAAATAATAATATTTCTAATAAATAGATCTGCTTAGCCACAGAACAACTCAAATAAGTAAAGTGATGAAATAATTGTTCTTTGCATTCTTAAATATTTAAGATAATTCTCCATACTTTCTTTAAAAATTTCCCTTTTTAATGTTCTTTCAAGACTTCAAAGTATAAAGTCTCAGTTGTGTTTTAATGATTGTAACTTGTCTGAATCTCTTTTTAAAGAGAGAGGTGTGTCCTAGTGTATCAAACAGCAACAACTAATTGCACTTAACAAAGTGATTAGAAGATGAGCTCAGGAATCCTGGGCCCATCTTCTAATGGGCTCAAAATCAGGAATCCTGAATACGTAAGTCAGGAGAATCTTTTAATAAAGAGAAAATGTAAGATAGAAAAATATAGTATACTTTCAGTTGTGCAGGTCCTTTGCTTTGGGCATATCTTCTGTATTATAGCCATTCTGTATATAAAGATTTAGGTTTTAACTAGAAATAAGTAAAGAAAATTTAAACAATGACAATGACTTTGTGGCTTCACTAACTTTCATATAAAAGGTCCATATAATTACCCTATCTGCTGTTATCATAGTGTTTTTCTATTACATTTTGTACAGTGACATGCTTTTGCCTATGGCTCTTAGGAGGAACAGTTCAAGTCTAGGTAGCCAAATGTTAAACTAGTTGACTTTGGAATTAAATTCTTGATCCTATCACTAATAGTGCAATGCTCCAACAAATTTAAGAAGTGGCAGCCTAAAGCACACATTATCCACAGAAATTTAAGGAAAGCAAATGTATATAAAGGAAATGTATGAATTTTAACCCATTCTATAGTGTACATAAACAGAGAAAAAGTAACTGCTTTGTTTTTTCTATATACAATTTGTGACTATTTCTCCTGAATCCCAAACTTCGAACAGTGTGTATGTGGCAGAGGGAAGGGGAGTGACTCCCCAAATGATGGTCAAGAAACAATCCAATTAAAGTGTCATTTAGTGTTTGTTTATTTGGGGATAAAACTTTTCAATTCTCAAATTATCTCCCCACCCCTAAAATCACCATCATTTCATATAAACAAGAGGGGTGAAGTTTTTGTGTCTTTGCAAACTTGAGGATAAAGGAACTTCGTGTTTGCTTTTGGGTACATAAAGGGCAATGACTTTTCTTCTTTCTAGAGCCACATCCTACAGGTGAATTTGCATTCTATTCTTTTCGTTTGGGTACTGAAGACTTCTCAGCCATCTTCCTGTTGCTGACTCCCCTTCTCCTCAGCACTCTCCAGCTGTCAACCACTGCTATCAGCCCATGGTGTGACAGATATCACTTCACCATACCATAACAGTTGCCAAGGGGCATGTAGGGGTAGTGGTCCTGGCTCTCAGTTTACTTCCAATCCATACAGGAAGTAAAATAAAAAAAATTTAGAAAGCTAACTTCAAAGCTTCTCCTCCCCCAATCACATTTTGCTCTAGGTTATTTATGACACACCCTACAAAATCACCCCCTACCAGTGGTTGAATAGGTAGTCAGGGGAGAAATTCCTACTGTTAATGCTCTTTTCAGCAAAGCACTTCTCCTCCTCTCTACCATTTTTCCGGGATTAAAATGGGGTGAATTTTTCTTTTACATCTTCTAAGTAATACACTCCTTCTTATTGAGTTGATCTAAGATTTAATTGTAGACACAGAAGGAGAAATTATTGAGACTGACTCGGCAGGCCTATCCTTGGTGTGTTACATCAGAACTAAAAAATCTGGTTAATTATCTTTTAAGAAAGTATCCAGGCTCGCAAATTCAAATATATGTATATATGCATGTGAAAAAAAAAAAAGCACAGCAAAAAGACAAAATAGAAATGTCTCAAGATATTTAACCCCTGGATGGTGACGTAATGAGTTACTATTATTTATATTATATTCTTTGCTTTATTTTCCATATTTTACATTACTTTTATGATCAGAAAAAATATACTGAAATGTCCTTTTATTCTCAGAAATAGCACTAAAATGACTTTTCCCAGATATCTTCCCCCCCACCATAACATAAAATAGAAAATGGAACAAAGAGTAGATAAAATGTGATAGGAATTATTTGGTTATAATCAAGAAATTCTTTAGGATAAAACTATAACATGTAGATGTAATTTATGGATTACTGTGTGTGAAATTTTAAACACAAAAAAAATGCAATTGTCTTTCTTTCCTGAATGTGGTAATGCCTGATTGAAGTACAATACCAGTTAGCTGGCCTTATATAATAGTGAGATTGTTTATGTAAAGAAGATATAAGAAACTTACTTAAGTGTACCAAAAAAGGATAAAGTTTAATCAGAACAAAAGAGATTTTTCAAAAAGCATCATCTTTCTAAAATCCCTTTTTAATCTCTAAAATAAAAGGTCTGGGCAAATGATCTCTAAGGTCCCTTTCTACCACAGTGCTCTCTGATAGCATGAAATCCAACTCCCTAATGAAGGATAATACTGCACTGAATCAGGCCAAAGAGATTTACTGATAGGAAATAATGAGAAACCCAAATTAATCAGCAGAATGAAGGAAACTAAGACTGGCTTATGGCTTATTTTAATAACAAAAACAAATAAAGTAGAACTGCATCTGAGTTGAAATAATGATGCTAAAATAATGTTAACATGTGAAACCAAGAGTTCCAGTATTTCAATATTAACGTTAGACTAAATTGCATGTATAGATAATATATAATTTTGATTATATTTATGAAATTGTTTTTTAATATAATCAATACTACAAGCAAAATATTCTTTTATTTTTTTATATCTCTTATAGGATCAACCAGATGGGGCTTGATAACATTAATTAATTACAGTGACACTTGATTTGTCAGGAAGCTTCTTTTCTGGCTGACTCACTTGTCTGAAACCCCATAAAATTATGGGAGATTGCCCCCAAACCACTTAAAATCCATGTCACATTAATATAAAAGCTTGAAGTCAAAGTAAAATGATAAGAACACAGTAAGAGATGACAGGCCGATAGTAAGGGAAAGCAGAGATAACTATAAACTACAAACACAAGAGCAAAAAGCTTACTGATTTGAGGCCGTCTAATCCAAGAAAATCATTCTTATGTACCTGCCTTAATGCCAAATGAGGAATCTTTGTATTTTCTTAGCATAATAATTGAGGCTCAGAATGATGGTAATTATTTTTTTAAAACAGTGACATTTATAATGTTTGTATAAAAGTTTCATGAAAGATTATTAAAGAAATACAACTTTGGCTCTTAAATGGATATATTTAAATAGTCAAAAATACACTTTTGTAAAACTAGTTCATTGTAACAAATTATAATTAAAGCTAATAGTTCTTTTGAAGTATATTCTCTTTATTCTTTCAGTGGGACAAGTTATTATTTTCTATAGAGTCAGCTAATGTTGGTTTAAAGTCTTGCTTATACATATGAAATTTTAAATTCTTTTTAAAATTTTATCTGGAAAGTTTTTTTAGTTACAGAACAAAAGATGTTGAGATTTTGAGAGTATCTCTTTGGATGGTGTTTGATCTAAAAGGCCACTTTTTAAACCCTGCTGTTTGTAACCTGTTGCTAGATCATAGCTAGTATAGGTTAGTAATCCATAAGTGATAGCTACAGGACAAGTGATGGTTATAGGACAACTGGGAATAATGTATTACAAAAATGTTTACTGTAATTATTATGCATTTTGTATGTATTATAAATGAGAACATTTTTATACTATTTAAAGAAGTAAAGAGTTCTGCTTCATTCTCTTTCTCCCTTATGTGGAGAACCATTAGGAGCAGGACTTGGGGATGAGAAGGGCAGGAACAATTTTACATGAAGTTTCATGGAAATGAATGGTAGATCCAGAGATCTTTTCTTTGAGTGTTGCCAACATTTAAAGCTGGTACAGACAATAGTAAATGTTACCTAGACAAAGTCTAGGAGCCAAGGAATGGAGTTAAACATGGGCAATGGAACCAATAGTATTGAGTGATAAGTAGTAACAGAGAGTAAACAGTAAAAATGTCTGAGAAATTTCCAAAGTGGCATATAGACTCCTGAAAAAGTTCTGGGGGGCATTCGTGTGACGGTTGGCATGGGTATGCTGAATATGTGTAAAGGGACTGAGATGGGGTGGAAAATTCTTCTGAGACCTGTATATCTGTGTACCTAGAAGGATATATTTAAATACAAATTTAATGCCATTTAATTTTTTAAAAGTTTTACTTTGTGTACTTTTATAATACCTCTGAAAATGATTTTTATGTGTAAAATAGTTATATTATATAATATAATATTCCCAGGTATTATTAATAAAATTACATTAATGATGTCTTCAAATACTCTTTCCTGAGTATTATTACTGTAAGGCAGTTTGTCATGTCAGCATGAAAAAGACAAATCCTAATTGTTGTGATAAAAGCCCATCTTATACTTGTTGCATTAATTATAAATACCATTTTCTTATAATCTGGAAAATT